>NC_058064.1:22885322-22900322 GCF_020085105.1 Siniperca chuatsi | reverse complement strand
TGCGGGGACTGTATGATGATAAGCTTATTTTATTTTTTTGCCCAGAAAAAAATTAACCCATTAGGGGTTCACAATGGTTTTGAAACTGATTTTCTGGATAGTATTTGGCATGTCGGCTACTTCACACACTGAAGTTACATTCATCAATGTAAGACTGTTGTGTCTGTTGAAAATAATCAGGTAATTTACTTTACACGTTATGTTGTTTTTACAGAGTTGGTACAGACATAGGCACCTGTGCAACAGAGCAAGTGGAGTAAATGCATCCCCATTATTCAGTTAGTCAGAGAAAAGGTATGGTTTTGCTACCCCCCTTTTTGTCTTTTTAAATAAAAAAATATGACACACACAGCTCGCAGGGTAACTTAATAGGTATAGTCTAGACTTAATGAGTTCTTTCTTGGTGACACCATTATTTTGACATTAGTCTCCCCATTTTAACTTGAGATTACACTGCCTTTTTCCTTTTCATTATCTGTAATCCAAACTCCATTCTAAGCACTCCCAAGTATGAAAAAGGTAGCTAGAATGAATGCATGCTGTTCCATTTCTTAGTCACCATTGAGGCATGCTACTTAGTATAAACTATCGTGCTACCTGGCAACCTACTGTACATACATTACTTACTAAATTTCAACATGGTCGTTATTTGTTCCGGAGTAATTCTAATTAGATCTGTGATAGATAGTGATGACCTATGGTTCGTCGCCGCCGCCACTACGTCATGACGTCACACGTACCATCAGTTTCTCCATCAAATACAATAGAATCTAATGGATTTTTCAACACGCACGGAACGTACATTAGACAGCTAAGTTATCCTCTTTGTTAGTTCATTGATATCATCCCTGGCACAAAAAACGCCCCATAGACAAACTAAAACTATTTGCTCTGATGTTGGGTGCCATTTCTATGTGTTTGTCCTACAGGCTGCCTGGCTGCTGAAGGCTGTCACATGTATCGATCTGACAACTCTGGCTGGAGATGATACACCGTCCAACGTCCATCGGCTGTGTCTGAAAGCCATCCAGCCGGTCCGATACGACCTGCTCAAGAAAATGGATATGCACAACAAAGGTCTGCTGCTGCTGCTGCTGCTACATATTGGCCAGGGTTCAGTCACTGCAGCTGGACTCTACAATATACTTTTAACTGTTACGGCCACTGTGAGGTTGTAGTAGGTTGTTTATGAATGATGATTATGAAATTAAAAGAAAGAAATTATTTTGCTTTTTGGTTAAACATAGCTTGGAACACGAGTGATGAGGTCTGGAGCACATCGTAATAGTTAGAGCTTTTTAATAAGGTGCAGCCACTGACGTTTCAACATAAAGCACATGTTTTACTCCAGACACCTCTTCACTCCAGATTATTACACAAACCACAGGGAGAATGGAGTAGCCAAATGTTTAACACATTATACTAAGCCTGCAACTAGCAATCACTTTCATTATTGATTAATATTTAGATTGTTTTCTTGTTTAATGGATACATTTTTTGGTCTCTGAGATGTCAGATGAGATAAATGTCTTATTATATGTCAATCCAAAACCCAAAAAAATTCAGTTTACTATGATGTAAAACAGAAAAGCAGTAAATTGTTTTTTATGAAAAATGATTTTAACAATTGATCAGTTATCAAAATTATTGCCATTTCTCTAACTGATTAATCGACTAATTGTTTCAGCTATACATAATACATAAAGGGATAAACACAGATTTATTTGTCTTATTTTCATAGTTTTGTCCATCATTTCTAGCAGTAATTATAGCTGTACTCACCAAGTTAATAGAGATCTGGGAACATGGTGACAGCACTAAAAAGAAGTCAGGCAGGTCTAGAAACACGAGTTGTCAGACGATCAGATAGCAGTCAGATGGTCAGACAGGTTGTGGTGGTTAGTGGTTAGTCAAACAATGAGACAATGAAGGTGAACAGTAAACTTTCACAATCAGCAGCTCTGGAGCCTGTTCAGGATGTTAGTGTCAGTTAAGACCTGAATTCAACCTGCAGGGGGCGACACAAACCAATTTATTACTGTGTTTTCTTCACTGCTTTGCTGCCTTTGTTGTGTGTCAGGAGTGACTACAGCAGCAGTGTGTGTGTATCCATCTCGTGTGGCTGATGCCGTCATATCACTAAAAGCTGCCAACTCCAGCCTTCCTGTTGCCTCAGGTAAGTCACCTGAAACTTAATCACACCTATAGTAACCGTTTTACTGCAGGAATGCAATGAACGGTGAGCTGAAGTGTGTGTGTAATCTCTATAAACAGATATCTGCATATGAATGCAGAAACTGTAGGCAAGGGACAGGATTTTGGTATCAGAAGCGTTCTGGTTTCTGTTTGTAGTCCAAGCAGGCTTTGGTTGCATGCAGGTTAACAGTCCATGTGGAGAGCAAAAGAGGAAGAATGCATTGGCCGAAATGCAATCTCGGAACCCATCAGCTATCCTCTGACGACGATTTACCTTTTTACGATGATTTAGCATTCATCTGTTTATAGAGATTACCATTCTCATGTCTCAAGTTGCTAATCGGAATGTAAACAATGTATGGTGCACAGAAGAGGAAATCTTGGCCTGGATGTCATTATCCGGATATCTGCTGGCTACGCCAGAAACCCTGAAACATTGGCTGTTGCCCCCAGAGGCTAAATCGTCGTCAGACGATAGCTGATGGGTTCTGTGACTGTGTATGTAGTGTACCTATAGAAAATGAATAAGAATTGTACTTGAGTTTCACTGACAGTGTGTTCTCCTTCCTCTCCCAGTGGCCACTGGTTTCCCAGCAGGCCAGACACCACTTGAGACCCGCCTGCAGGAAGTCCGCATGGCGGTGGCTGGCGGTGCCACCGAGATCGACATCGTCATCAACCGGACGCTCGCCCTCACAGGACAGTGGGAAGGTATGCTGTGACCACCTGACGAGAAAGACAGAAAGTAATTTTAGCACAGGTCACTCTGACAGTGGCCTGTAGGTCCATGTTATGGCCACAACAAAGAAAGAAAGAACCCATCTGCTTTGAGATAAAAACTTTAGTTTAAAAAAAAAGTTCTCAAGAGCAAGGACATTTAAAAAAAAAAAAGAAAAAAAAATACTTTTAATCTAGATTTATTTCCATCTGTGTTTTGGAGCTGGATTTTCTGTCATTTTATGTGAATGGCCCATCATTACAATGAAACTGACAAAACAATTTCCCCTCAAGGTCCATTTACTTGTTTTTCTTAGGGCTTTCGACTGTATCACACGGTCTTTATCAGCAGATGGCGTTGCCCAGTTGTCTTGGAACTCTTCAAACTTTTTGTTATGCCGAGCACATTTAGGACTTCTTGTCATTCATGGTTAAATGAATGGCTTGACAGTTTCTATTCATTTTCGACCTTGGAAACGGCAGTTGACAAAACAATATCCTCTCAAGGCCCACTTATTTGCTTGTTCTGGAGCTTTTGATCATATCATATGGTCTTCATCAACAGATGAAGGACTGTCAGTGGAGAATGTTTTGTCAAGGTCAAGAGTGAATTGTCAAGATCAGAAACTGAAAATGTTGTAGCTGTAAAAGTAAATTATTTTCTCTCACTTCGAGATCCTTTAGTTTTGAATCAGGCTACACACAACAAGCCCCACAGAAAACATGAAAACAATTTCTGTTACTTACTAAAAAGCAAAAAATATGTTTCATGTCAGGGCACTATTATTTTTGACCTCTCAGTGTAGGTGACACTAAAGAACAAATACTAATCAGATCTTGAAAGGTTTTTTTGTATTTCTCAACTCATCACAACTGAAATTATTGTTTTTTCTACTGTTGGTTTGTGTATTGAAAGACTTTTGTTCACATTTTGATCATTGATAAAGTATGTTTAGTAAATGTTTCCTATTCCCCTCTACAGCCATGTATGATGAGATCTGTCAGTTTCGGGAGGCCTGTGGTGACACCCACATGAAGACCATCCTGGCTATTGGAGAGCTGGGCACCTTCACCAATGTCTACAAGTCCAGCCTGGTCGCAATGATGGCTGGTAAGTCGTAACACAACTCAACAACCTGCTCTGACATGTTTCAGTGTGTCTGTCATAGTCACAGTTATGTCTCTTCTACATAAAGCATAAATGTTCATTTAATGGAATAGTTGCCATTTGTTTCAATTAACGTTTAGTTAACATTTTGACAAATAGGTTTATACTCTTTATTCCAAGAGTGAGATGAGAAGCTCGTTGTCAGTCTGACTGTGTGTTAAACACAGGCAGATTTTTAAATTTTTTTTGGGTGCATTGAATATGGAGATCTTTTGCTGCACCAGTGAATAATACTGTCATATTCAAATTTGGGCCGATATAGGTACACTTACGGGTACGTAAGATAGCAAATCACATATGTATCTAGTGTGTGTGTGACTGATTTTGTTAACAAAGCGCCAACTCATGGTGACTGCAGATTTGTGAGTGGCAGCTAAATGGGTGTGTTAACTATAGGATGAGGGAGTCAGGAGAGCAGAAAGAGGCTTGAACCTGAACATATACTGTGACTGTACCTCTGTATAACAACGAGTCCTGGACAAGTCTTACAGTTTCTAAATTTATCTTACGTAAGTTCAAGTCTTTAAATGAAACCAGTCATGAAAAATGGTTATAGGTCTGTTGGAAATGCTCAGAAAGTAAAGTGGGCTTTTCTGGATTCTGGATAGTACTGGATGGTCTGCCAAAAAACCTCTAGTTTCACAGCAGTAAACTGGCAGTAACGACCTATACCACCGCAGTAGTTTGTGTTCTGCCATTTGCACTGGTCTACACTGTCAGTCTGGGTGTGGCGATCCTGACGTGGGTGTGTATGAATATTCCACTTGTTCAGCTTTAACTAGAGCAGTAGCTCCTGTTAGACAAATATCTGTTGAATAATAGAACACATATTCTGCCTTCATGAAATATATTGGGCATAATCATAACAAATTTCATGTTTAGGCTTGTTACTTTTCTGCACACAGAATTAGAATTGGTTAAATAAGCTACTTAATAAATGAGATACTAACAACGTGTCTACACGGGAGGCGTTTCAGCTGTGTTTTTCAGTTGTCCGTCTCACGCACGTCTGACAGAACATTTCTATTTTAATTAATTGAGCTGTCTACATACAGTGGTGTGAAAAAGTGACTAGGCGTGGCCTAGTCAAAGTCCTGACCTGAATCCTATTGAGATGCTGTGGCATGACCTTAAAAAGGCAGTTCATGCTCGAAAACCCCCCCCATGTGGCTGAATTACAACAATTCTGCAAAGATGAGTGGGCCAAAATTCCTCCACAGCGCTGTAAAAGAGTCATTGCAAGTTATCGCAAACGCTTGATTGCAGTTGTTGCTGCTAAGGGTGGCCCAACCAGTTATAAGGTTTAGGGGGCAATCACTTTTTCACACAGGGCCATGTAGGTTTGGATTTTGTTTTCCCTTAATAATAACAACCTTCATTTAAAAACTGCATTTTGTGTTTACTTGTGTTATCTTTGACTAATATTTAAATTTGTTTGATGATCTGAAACATTTAAGTGTGACAAACATGCAAAAAAAATTAGAAATCAGAAAGGGGGCAAACACTTTTTCACATCACTGTATATGCAAATAAATGCGACCTGAAGTGTAATTTTACGCCTCAAGTCTGTTTTCTTCTGTTTTACGTGTGTAACTACATTGATTGTGTATTGGATTCTGAGCGCAGCCAAAACATGGGGGACCTACGTTCAATGCTGTGGCTGTGTAGACACAGACAGAGGATCTAAGCTGCTGCTGCTCTGCTAATGTGGTGCTCACGCTACGCCTCCTGTGTAGACACAGTGTAAGACGGTATAGTTCCTCCTTATTCTCAGCTGATGGAGCGAGTGTTTCTCCTCAGAGTCCTGTCAGCTGCTGGAGGTACATATTACTTTGTCTGCAGGCTGATGGATTTCTGTGGTGTACTGAAATGTTACAGATAAACTTCTATTAAACTGTGATGAGGTTAGTGATAGATGTCTCGTAGAGGGACAGCCCAGAAAGCTTACTATATTTAATCACCTCCACCTTTTCAGTCTTTTTACCGCCGGTTTTGCACATACCACTGTACCACACCGTTATGAAAACAGAGGCTGCACTCTTGAAGAGCCACCATGCTTGAGTTTTGACTGTTAACTGGAAGCCATTTTTTCATTTTCTGATGACATTGGTCTGATGTTCATGCACTAAAGAGGTTTTAAAAAGTCTAAAGTCTGAATGGCGAACCTGATGAGTGGAGCTCTCTCACTCACACACACACACACACACACACACACACACACACACACACACACAGTATGCTAAACCAGCCATCACATAATAAGCAGATTACGGAACCAAATTGTCAGGGGCTCTGATAGAGATCATTATTAAAATGCATTGCTTTTGTCGCCACACTCACTCCTTAATCTCCCCTTGTTCCTATGAATTGCGCATGAGATTCCTGAAATTGAATGATAATTTCACCTATTAGTCCCTGATGCAGGCTATTTTACTCTGCTGTTCCCCGCCAGTACCCCCGTGCCCACGCAAATGAGTACAGCTTCATTACCGCCACCCGCATTTAATAACCGTTATCCATTATCTGGTAATTAAGACTCCCCATAACGAATCTTAAGGATTATGCCAGTTTGAGGATGAGGGGAGAGAGGCTGAGAAAAAAAGACCTGACTGGAAAAATACATAGAACATGTCTTTAATGAACTGGAAAATGTTCATCTTGCTCTGTTCAGTAATGAACAGTCATTATACACCAGGGAGGCAGAAGGGCTGATTTTTTTTTTTCTTTTCCTACAACCCGCATATTGTGGGTAATCTATTAAAGAGCGTCATTTCATCTTCTATTTTTATCAGGAAAGCTGATAAAACATAATTGGCTGTGAAGGAAGGAAAGGAAAAATGAAGGATTTTATTGATGAGCATACAGCTGCCCTCTGTTAGCTATCAGCAGCAGCATATGTTCTTGTCTGGCCAGGCCAGACTGTCAGGGTAATGCCCTGTCCATCCTCTCTCTGCACCTTCACACCAACACTGTGTCGCTGACTCTGCTTTCCTACTTTAGCAGCTCATGTCATGTTGAATCTTCATGTACAGTTTTGAATGTAGAGCAAGCTGATAGAAAACATACTGACAGATCAATGATGAGCGCACATCTGCTGAACTGTATTACATGCTTCACTCTGTGTGTTGTTGTGTTGAAGACTACATCTCACCTGTTTAAACCCGACAGGTTCGGACTTCATCAAGACTTCCACAGGAAAGGAGGCTGTCAACGCTACTTACCCTGTAGCCATAGTGATGGTGAGGGCCATCCGTGACTACTTCTTGTGTACAGGCCACAAGGTACAGTACTAAAGCACTAAAGTGGGCCATACACTGTAGATAAGCTGCATGGGGGCACCAAACTGTGTAGGTGCAATCAATTCAATTTGGTTATCAAAATGATCAAAGATAATCATAAATAATAACTTTAATTAATAAAGTTCCTCGGCACCACCCATAAACGATCTGTAACCAACATTCACTGCCACTAAATGTCGCACCAGCATATCAAACCAAAACAATTTAAAAGCAAGAGGGACTCTCCTACTCCCCACATTGTAGACTAGACAGTTGTATACATTTATCATGGCGGAAGGTGGATCAAAGCAATGTTTTGTTGGCAGACACAGAACGATTCAACAGAAGTTTATCCTTGACGAAAGAGGTTCAAAATATGTTGGTACTTCAGATTAGCAGTCAAAGGCAGACACATCAGTGTGACTACCACCAGACATTATACGATGATGTCTGTGTTTTGTTTTTGGCATGTGCACTTATTTTATTTTAGTACAAGTACAAGGTGATTTATTTATCATTTTACAACACAAGGTTGTACAACAAAATGAGTATGTAGTGCCTTCATGCTACTAACATAGAACATAACAGATAATTAAATTTATATTAGAATAGGGTAACATATAAAATAAAAAAATATAATGATATATACAGTTATTTATATACATATATACACACGTATTACACCCAGGAAATAATTCTGTAGTGCATTTTTTTGAATTTGCGTCTGGTGGAATGTAAACAGCAGATAGTGATCATAATATGGTTTTCATCTTCACATAAAAAGCGGTTGAGCACCAAGCATCATTGATGTAAAAACAGAGTCCTCCTCTTGTCATCTTATCCTCTTTTCTTCTGGAGTCTTGCGCTCTGTTAGCTCGGAACACGGTCCGCTTGTTGAATGCTTGATGTTGATGGAGCAGGTCTCTATAAAGATGTGGGCACAACAGAATGTGATATCCCATTGTTTGGCCAGACTGAGTTCCATTTCGTCCAGACCAGACATTAGCCAGGAGCAGCCTTAAGTCCAAGCTGGGCCAGCATGGCTCCTATCTCGGCTCTCTTTCCTCTCCTCCTGGGGCGATCACAGCACCTGCCGTCGTGCCTGGTCCATTGGATCTGGCTGGGTGGATCGTCTCTAGGGCCCTGCTCTTTAAAAGAAATAAATGTATATCAAAATTAGCCAAGATAATTGTTCTAAGACATTTTCATATCATTACTTGCCTTGAGCCCATTTACAGCCCATCCACACCTACTCAATCTTTTTTTTACTTTTTCTCCCTATTTGTTACAAGAGGAGAGTGGCTCCTTTAAGCAACAGGACAGTGCGTAGTGAGTATGTGGGCGAGCAGAGTTCACGCAGAGCAGTCAGGTGTGGTGGCGATCGGACCAGAGGGAGTGAAGCAGTGTTTCCCGAACACAGTCTGGAAGCTGCAAAAGGAACGGTTAACACTATGCTTAAGTTACCTCATTAAGCAGATCATATGATTATAAAAACTATTTTAGATACTAGTCATAGTGCTTTTATTGCACTTTCAGGAACAAGATTTTACTCGCAGGCACAACCCATGTGCACACACTGTAACTAACTACCTTTTAGTGTCAACTGTATGTTGATAATAGTGTTGATTGATATACTGGGAAGAATAAACTCCACATCTGTTTAATATTATTGACCACACTGCTACAGTAAAACACACCCAGTCCAGCATCAGAATCAGAAATACTTTATTGATCTCCGAGGGGAAACTCTTTCGTTACAGCTGCTCATTATCACGTTGATGCACACTTGAGAATAGAAGAAATAGAAGTACTAAGCAAATCAAAATATAATACAGGTAAGATAAATAAATTAAGTACAAAGTGGATATAAGTATAAAAGCTAAAATAAGTGTAAGTACCAAGTGGATTTAGAGATTTGTAAGTATGTACAGTATAATACAATGTAATAATATAAGTAATAAGTAATAGTGCAGTAATGTGTACTGTCAAGTTAAGTGTAGCTTATTAAGATGATTATGAGACTGTGGATATAGCACAGCAGTAATAGAAGTATGAATAAATATCAATAAATAGGGAATTTAAAAAGAGTTTGATGGCCACAGGCGCTCTGTGGTGCATTTTAGGAGAATGAGTCTTTCGCTGAAGGTACTCCTTTGTTTGATCAGCACGTCATGGAGCGGGTAGGAGACACTGTACAAGATGGCATGTAGTTTGGCCAGCATCCTCGTCTCTGACACCACCGACAGAGAGTCCTGCTCCACCCCCACAATGTCGAGCCAATTGTTGAGCCTGTTAGCGTCGAGCAGATGTTGAAGGAAATCAGCCTCCTCAGAAAATAGAAGCGGCTCTGGCCCTTCCTGTAAAGAGCTTGAGTGTACTTAGCCCAGTCCAGTTTATTGTCCATGTGTAATCCCAGGTACTTGTAATCCTGTACAATGTCCACACTGACCCCCTGTATGGAAACCGGGGTCACTGGTGCCTTGGCCCTTCGTAGGTCTACCAGCAGCTCCTTAGACTTTGTCGCATTGAGCTGCAGATGGTTCTGCTCACACCATGAGACAAAGTTACCCACAACAGCCCTGTACTCAGTCTCATCACCACCGCTGATACTTCCCATCACAGCAGAGTCATCAGAAAACTTCTGAAGGTTGCAGGACTCTGTGTGGTAGCTGAAGTCTGTGGTGTAGATGGTGAAGAGGAAGGGAGAGAGGACAGTCCCCTGAGGGGCCCCAGTGTCGCTGACCATGCTGTCCGACACACAGTGCTGCAGACGCACATGCTGTGGGGGGTCCAGGAGGGGTCTGACCATGGGCCGCAGCTGTTCCAGCACCAGTCTCTCCAGTGTCTTCATTATGTGGGAGGTCAGTGCCACCAGTCTGTAGTCCTTGGAGCCACTGGGACAAGAACAAGGACAGGAACGAGGCAAGATGTCTTCCACAGAACAGGGACCCTTTGAAGACTCAGGCTCAGGTTGACGACGTGTTGAAGGACTCCACATAGCTGGGGGGCACAGGCTTTTAGCACCCTGGGGCAAACGCCGTTGTGGCCTGCAGCCTTGTTCGAGTGGAGTTTCATCAGCTGTCCTCTCACCTGGTCAGAGGGCCGTTGGAGAGGGCCTGAGAGCCAGTTGAGGGGGGAGTAGGACTCTCCCAGGAAGATGGTGGAGGGGGGGAGCAGTGGACTCAGAGGAGTCTGAGGGTAGACAGCAGCTGAGTTAGAGGGGGGATGAGCAGGAGCCGGTGTGTCGAATCTATTAACGAACAGATTAAGTTTGTTGGCCCTGTCCAAGCTGCCTTCAACTCCTCTGCTGCCAGTCGGTCTGAAGCCAGTGATGCTCTTCATGCCGCTCCAGACCTCTCTCATGTTGTTCTGCTGGAGTTTCCACTTCAGCTTCCTCCTGTACTTCTCCTTGGCCTCCCTGATCTTCACCTTCAGGTCAGCTTGGATTGCCCTCATCTCCTCCCTATTACCATCAGATGCCCTCCTCTTGGCATTCAGGATGTCTTTGATGTCCTTTGTTACCCACGGTTTGTTATTTGGATAACAATGGACCATCTTAGTTGGGACATTGCAGTCCACACAGAAGTTAATGTAGCCAATGATGCACTCAGTAAGCCTGTCAATGTCTTCTCCATGAGGAAGTGGAGCTGTATGCATCTTTAACGTTAGCATACAGCAGGTACAGTGTCCTCTCCTCTCTAGTAGGACAACTCACATACTGGGTGAAATTAGTCAGCTTTGTTGAAATGCTGACATGGTGGAAGTCACCTGAGATTAATATGAGTGCACTCAGGTGTTGACATCGTACACCCAGCATGAGCTCTTGGATATTGGTTTGCGCGTTCCTGGCAGTTTTATCAGCAATCTTTGACTCGTCCCTGAGATCGCCAGAACACCCGATGCTACGCACCCTACACTGCCGGGCGGAAGTGCTCGCAGGGGGCGTCGAGATTGTAAACAAAGGCAGGGGAAGCGAGGGGGGCTAAAAGCTAAGCTAAAGCTAACATCACACCAGCTCTCTTTACCCAGCATTTTCCTCGCAAATGTATGATCATTGGTGAACAAAGTGGACGAGATTCGACTCTGCATCATTAATAGCAGAAGACTTTTGAACTGCAATGTCATGATCTTCACTGAAACATGGCTACACAGCGGCATACCAGACAATGCTATTGAGCTAGCTGGACGCCACACACTCCAGGCAGATAGGACGGCAGATGGATCCGGTAAGACCAGAGGTGGAGGATGTGCATTTACGTTAACAAAGCTTGGTGCACGAACTCTGTTATTGTTAGGAGACACTGCTGGATCCATACAAGTTTGCCTACCGCAGCAATAGGAGCACAGAGGATGCAGTCTCCATGGCACTGCACTCTATACTCACACACTTGGACAATAAGAACACTTATGCATGAATGCTGTTTGTTGACTTCACCTCTGTATTCAACACTGTCATCCCTTCCAAGTTAATCACCAAATTTGGAAACCTGGGCATTAACACCTCCATTTGCAATTGGATTATGGACTTCCTGACAAACAGACCTCAGATTGTTAGGTCAGGCCACAACTGCTTCACCACCATCACACTCAACACTGGCATACCCCAGGGATGTGTGCTGAGCCCCTTCCTCTTCTCCCTCTTTACACTCGACTGCAGGCCTGTGTATGGATCTAATGCCATCATCAAGCTTGCAGACGATACTACGGTGATTGGTCTCATCAGCAACAACGATGAGACTGCCTACAGGGAGGAGGTCCAGCACCTGGCCATATGGTGCTCAGACAATAACTTGCTCCTTAACACCTGCTAGACAAAGGAGCTCATCCTGGACTTCAGGAAGGAGAGAGGAGGTACACATGACCCCATCCACATTAACAGGATGGCTGTTGAGCGTGTCTCCAGCTTCAAGTTCTTGAGGACCCATATTTTGGAGAACCTGTCCTGCACCACCAACACCTCCTGCCTGGTCAAGAAGGCTCACCAGCACCTCTTCTTCCTGAGGACACTGAAGAAGAACCAACTGTCCTCTATCCTGTTGAACTCCTATCGCTGCACAGTAGAGAGCATCCTAACCAACTGTGTCACAGTCTGGTATGGGAACTGCTCTGCTGCAGAGCGCAAGGCACTTGAGCAGGCGGTGAAAACTGCTCAGCGCATCACAGGGACTCCACTTCCAGCCATTGAGGACATCCAGAGGAAACACTGTCCCGCAGCATTCTTAAGGACTCCTCTCACCCTGCCCAGAGACTGTTCTCTCCCGTGCCTCCAGACAACGACCAGCAGACTGAGAAACAGCTTTTTTCCCAGAGCCGTCTTCCTACTGAACTCTGCCCCCGCAGATTCCACTGTCCCCTCATATACCTTAACTTTAAATTCTGCTATATTGTTTTTGCTGCTGCTATATTGTTATATATCATTTGCACTACCGGACTATTTATTTATACATATACTGCATCATTTGCACTCCAGTACTATATACTGAATACTGCAATAAGTCATCTACTGCACTGTTCTGTCCATAATTTGCACTACTTAATATTCATTGCACTACTGTTCTGCCCAGTCCAATTCATTATTGTACATATCCATCAGTATACTTCTGTTTATAGTAATGCCATCTGTATATAATGTCCTGTATAATGTATAATGTATTACTTAAACATTATACATTATAATGTATAAGTAATGTAAAATATTTTCATAATATTGCTTTATCCTGCACATACTTTATATCCTTCACTTGCTTATTGCACTTTTGGTTAGACCTAAACTGCAATCTAAAATCTAAACAGCCACAACAATGGAAGGTGAGAATTCACGTTGCAAATAATATGGCTGGAGTCCCACAGCTAACGCTTCAATGTCCGGGCTACAGATACTCTGCTTGATAGTAACGTGACCAGGGTTACACCATCTGTTGTTGACCAGAACAGCAAGCCCGCCGCCTTTCCGCTTACCCCTCCCAGTGTGTTCCCTGTCGGCCGGAACAGTCTGAAAGCCATTGATGGAAACGTTATGATCAGGGATATCCTGGTGTAGCCATGTCTCTGAGGAGCACATCAAACTACACTCACAAAACTCCATCTGACTCCAGGCTAACGCCGTTAGCTCATCCATTTTATTCGCCAGTGATCTCACGTTGCCCATGACGAGAGAAGGCAGACATGGCTTAAATCTCTTGTTCTTAAGTCTCTTTTGTCTGGACCCCTCTCTCTTCCCTCGCCGCTTTGTTACACCGCTGCATCCTCTGTGTGTCCTCCTCCAGATCTCAGTGGGGACATCAGTTGTCCTGGGCCCCATGCTGCTCGGCTTCAGCATGATCAACTGTTCCCTGGTGTAAACAATGTGGCCAAACCGCTGTTCTGCAGCGGTGCCCTGACCAAGTAGCAGGAGGCGAAAAAAAAATACCAAAACACTCACAGAGTAGAGATATGGATCAATGGAAACAGGCAGCATGCACGTTGGCGCATGCACACATTTCTGACATGTATAATCTATGGAGGTATACATGGTACCATGTTATGAAGTTTCTGCATGTTTTTTATTAAATTTTTTTGCTTGTGCATCGTTCACAAATTTTACACTGGCAGAAACTTGATTTGTGTTTCCAAAACATACATGATTTTTGAGAAGGCATGTGCTGCTACACACAGCATCTTGTAATGTGCTCCTTGAAGTCTGTAACAGCTCTCCCAGTGTATTTTGTTATCAAGGTGTTAATTACATTGAGCAAATGGCACATGGCTTCAGATGAAAAATATTTTGGCAAGCATTTGGCCTAAATTACATTACTTTTTTCTACATAACAGGAAAACTATTATAGCAATGAAACATTTGAAGCTTATTTGAAGTCTAATCATGCTTTAAGTGAAGTGTGTGTCCTTTTGACAGAGGTGTATGTGTTCCCTCAGGTGGGCTTTAAGCCGGCAGGGGGGATCCGGACGGCTCAGGAGTCTCTGCTGTGGCTCACTCTGATCAAAGAGGAGCTGGGCAACGACTGGCTCTGCCCTCTGCTGTTCCGCCTGGGAGCCAGCAGCCTTTTGGCTGACATCGAGAGGCAGGTGGGGACTCACACACACAGTACTTTTTCCATACCTTACTTTTCTGCATCAGTAAGTTTTTTTCCCATTTGTTTCTGTTTTTACAGATCTATCACCACGTGACTGGACAGTATGCAGCCTATCATGATCTGCCTATGGTCTGACGGTGTGGACTTCCTGTTTTAATGACCAATCAGAACCTCAGACTTACCACACAAGCCTATCAGTGCTCATCCAGGAAGCACACTGACGCATCTATTCTGTTAAACACACAGCAAATCAACTTGCTTATTTGTTCCATGATACCTGTCTGCCCTTTAATTGGCGGATGGTTATTTGACAGTTGACCACATACAGTAGATGTCAATATGGTCCGAGCTGTGCTTGAATTTACACACCTTTTTTTTCTTCCAACTTGTAGATTGCACAAATTGTTTACTTTTCTGTTAATGTACAGTGTTGGTAAATAGGACCCTGGAAAGAAGGTAGAACAGACAGTTGTCCTGAGAGCCACAGAGCTTCCATCACATCCATGAAGCCTCTGGTTCATGTTGCTTGTGTGATTCTGCAGTTGCTTGTCAAGTCTCTGACCTGTCCCAG
>NC_058064.1:22797822-22880322 GCF_020085105.1 Siniperca chuatsi | reverse complement strand
ATCAGTCTGGATGAATTAATTACCTGATGAAGCTTGTTGTAGTTATAGTTTAACTTGAAATTGTCGAGTATTGTGTATTTTAAAAAAAAAGCTAAGTTGGTGGTTGGTTAATTCAGCTATGAGCAGAAACAATCAGCGTTTAGCCTGTATATTTCCTGTTTTTTGTTGACTTATTTTCTCTGTTAAGTAGCCATTAAGCTGGACAGATAAGGTTAAGTTCTAAGTTAAAATGTATAGTTGGGACACTGTGAGACACAGTATGTGTAGTTAAGTAAGAGTATTATGTAGTGGTGAACTGTTAATGTGGACTGCACGTTTTGTGCAGGCTGTTTTTTTGTTGAGACTATAACTACAGAGCAAACTGTGCTGCTCAAGTTGCTGTCATCCCACTGCCTCCTGGCCTCCATCATCATCTTCTCACCGCTCACTGGATCTTCGCCGCCGTCATCTTCAGTCTTCATCTCTACTGCTGATCAGGTTTAATCTTCTAAATCCTCTCCATTTTCTTGGGAGCCAGGATGTACAGTTTTCCTTGCTAAGGGTGGTGGTAGGGACTTGAGTGCACTCAAAAAAACCTCATGAAACAGGGTTGAACAAACATAAAGACTGATTCCATATTCCCTGGTTATTTTTTTGAAAGGAAGTATAGACTCTTCATTCAGAGATCTCGTTTTTTTGTTGTTCATGTTGGGTCCCAACATTTAATTGTAGCTGTAAGTAAGGACATTGGGTCTGAACATAATTACCCCAGGTAAATTCAGTTGCCACATTGATTAATTAAGCTAGCCATATTAGGCTTCCTGTGTTTAAAAAGAAAAAAAAAAGATTACTGTACATTTATAAGCATTTTGCATCATTTCAAATTGAGATTGGTCCTGGTTGTGGGTGCAGTGGGTTTCATGCCCAAGAGGTGTACAAGTTCAATCATTTCTGTAAAAAAATAATAATTAAACCGGAAAAAGAAACAATAACACAGCACACCAAAACATAAAGGTAGTCGGAGTTATTAAGGGAAGGGTTAAGTAATGTTACGTGTGCTTCACTGCTTCATGGTACACAAGTCTCCTCTTAGAATCTAGACACTTAGGCTACATCCACACTACTACGTTTTTGTTTTAAAACTCATATGTTTTGCCACGTTTACACCTAGCGTCCACACTACTCCCACGTTTTCAAGCCCCTAAAACGGATAGGTTTGGAAAACGCTGCTGGCGCCATTTTCGTTTGAGAACTCTAGGGTTGCGTTTTGGTCTGGATGGGCAAAAACGGAGGCTTTTGGAAGCGATGATGCAGACACCCACGTTCGCTTCTTGATTCAGTCTCATCAGTGACGACATGTCCTTCCCTGATTTGTCATGCCCCTATCACACAACCCTTTTCCAGAAGAAAACAAACACAAAGCATGGCTAATTCAACATGGATAACGAATCGGCGTTACTGACCTTGTTGTCAATGCTAGCAGCTGTTGTGCAGTTAAATTCAGCATTCAGCAACAGGCAAGTTGTTATTTGAGCGATTGGTGACAATTCCAAAGTTCAGCGGCATTATCGGCCCTACAATGAGTGCCGGTTTTTGGTGAAGAACTAGTGCCTGGTGGGATCATTTTACCAATGAAGTTGTGGTTCCTGGGGAATGGCAAGAAAACAAATGTCCAGATGTGGAAGGTGCAACAACAAAAACTAGCACGCGTGGATGTATTTACAAAGGTAAATGCACATTGTATTACCTGAGTGACGAAAGAAGACTCCGGAAAACTGATAACGTTAACGCATTTGGACTATCCCAATAAGTTGTTTCAGTCATCGTCGGACAAGTCTGTACTACCATCACAATCTTCCTGTGTCCAGACTACATCAAAACACACAGTACAGAGCCCAAAGTGAAGGATCTTGTCGTCCGCTTCTAGTAAACACATGGTAAAGTTATGCCACAATGCTAATCCACAGACTACGTCAACAGAAACTGGAAACATTCTTTGAATGTACAAGGTTTTGACTAAAAGTACTGCTTCATGGATGTTGTTGTCTGTAATGGATTAGTTTTGATACATCAATGTTGAAATGTTTGCTATTTGCTTAGCTTAGCCTGCTGTTAGAGTGTTCAGCCATTTTGCACGTGTTATTTAGCATCAGCCTTCTGCTGTAAAGCAAATACAATTCAAATGCAGTTTAAAGAATTGCCCAACTAAAAGAGTAAATGTCTAATGCCATGTAGGCTATAAACGTCATTGGCTAATGTGAACTCAGAGAATGTGTTGTAATATTGTGGAGTATTTGATTTTGTACATTGACAGAATGGATGTTATATTGTCTATATTTAGAAATGATGGAAAAGAGACAAACAAAATGCTATTTACAGTTTTTTTTAATAAAAACTGCATTATTTGGGAGGATTTTGTGAAGAGCAGTTACGTTTCCCTGCCTTATTATTTTTGCAGCGCTGTGGAGGAATTTTGGCACACACATCTTTGCAGAATTGTTGTAATTCAGCCACGTTGGAGGGTTTTCGAGCATGCACTGCCTTTATAAGGTCATGCCACAGCATCTCAATAGGATTCAGGTCAGGACTTTGACTAGGCCACTCCAAAGTCTTCATTTTGTTCTTCTTCAGCCATTCAATGTGACCTAGAATGTGACCTAAGTATGGTCACGGTAAAAGCTGGTGAAGCTGGTGAAGACTGAGATGTGGTTGAAAGATTATTTTGTCAAATTAGTATTTCCCAGTAAAAAATTAACTTTCACGCTGAGGATCCAAATTGCAGTTATAGCTGCTGCACAGATGTGAGTTGGGGCCGGGCATTTTGAGGAGGAGGAGGAAGAAGAAGGAGGAGATGAAAAAAAGAAGACAAATGCAGTCTATCAGCAGAACATCCCAGACTAAAGTTATTAAAGTCACGCTTCCCTAATCCAAACAGCACAATGGCTGAGTAGACATTAGCATGTTTATTATATCATTATTATATCACCCAGGACTCAAACTCACAACCTTAGACACTAAGGGCAAGTCATGACCTTAAAGAGCTAGCTGCCAAGCAAGAAACTGTTTGTTTGGTGTCAATTGAGCATACAAGTGAGAGGAAGCAGCTGAAGCTTGTCAAGGGCTGAGTTAATAATTAGAATCAGGTATGTTAGAGTGAGGAGATGCCTAAAACATGAATGGCAGTAGTGCTCAAGGAGCAGGGTTGATGACTACTGATACAAGATAACCATTGTGCATCACGTGGGTCTTGAACTCACAACATTTATCACCAATGGCACATCGTGATCACGTTAAGCTACCCGCAGAGACAGGAAAATTGGAGGTGGCTTCACTAAGACTCACCACCAGGGTAACTACCAGGGTTGTGATAACAGCTTAAAGGTAGATCTCAAACTAGTATCAAAAATTCAGTTATCAAGACCGAATTCTGAGAATTTCTGGACTTCATCGAGACATCGATGTCAGTAATTTATTTTTACAAAGATGCTCCATATGACAAACTGATGTTTAAAGATGCTCTATTTCCATTTCTACAATGGTTTACATGAGGATAGAATTCAAAATACTGTCAAAAATTAAATTTTTGAGATACAATCCTGAAATTTACCAGACTACATCTACCATAACTACAAAGTTTTGTAATTTTTTTTCATAAACATCAGAGATTTATTTTATCAAGAATTTGCAGTAGCTGTTTACTGTATAGTTTACAGTAAAACATTTTGATGCACTGTGGGCTCAATTTGTGATATTTCAAAAATCTGGCTGGATCATTTGTGGATGACACTGGTGTCGATTGATTAAAAAATGTGGGAGGAGATAGGTTTAATTAGTTGTACAGTTTTTGAGAAAAACAGAGTGATTGACTTCATAATGTGAATAATGCATGTGAACTATTCTGCTCAATTGGGCTACATTTTGGTGAAAGTTGCAAAGTGGTAGCATTCCCAGTAAAAGAGTAGCAGACTGATTTGTTAGGAATTTTCAAAGTTTTAAACTTTAGACGGTTGCTGTAGTGCCACCATCAGGACTATTGAGGACGTTTGGCATAGGACTGGACCTATGTGCTAAATTTTGTTTATTTTCACGCATGGGAAGGCAGATTTCCTAGGAGGAATAATAATAATAACAACAACATCGACCCCTAATAAAGCAAAATTATACTTTAAGTCGCCTTACATCACTGCTGTTAAGGCTCTTTAGAATAGAAAAATCAACATTGCAACCTCTTAGGGGTGAAAGCAAGGCTTTCTTGTCTTGTTTCTTCTAGTTTTAATTTGCAGTGCTGGAAATTTTACTTTTAGTGCAGATGTTGGATGCAATTCACATCTGTAAACTACAAAAATATTTGTGAACCTTTGTGATTTATTGAGAGTTTATGATGCCATCTCTGATATTAAAAAAGTTTAAACACTGTTCAAAGACTTTGCAGACCAATAGTTTTTCTTTTTGTTTCCTCCTGGAAGATAAAAAAAACTCCCCACTGTGTGAGGTGTGTAAGTAGGAATGATGGAGTGAGTGTCTGTAGTCTGTTCTTGATGGATTAGTCCCACATACGTAAAAGCATGTAGATTATCTCAAATCTGGACCATTGGTCAGCACACTGCCACTTGATAAGACAGATGCACAAAGGCTGGAATTTGATTCTGCATGATTGATTCCCTTGGCCATCCATAAAGATCCCTGTCATACATGCACACACGCAGAGCAGAGAAGTAGACTGACGTGTAGTAGGTATTTCATCTGATTAGGAGCTCAGGTTTGATGCTCAGAGGTTTTACTATGATTTAATTTGACTGAGATGGGTTTTCTTTCCATGAGTGGACATTTGTTGAAGAAACCTATTCCACAGGTCTCTGTGTGCTTCAAACAAACTAGTTGTGTGTCTACTTATTCTGAATGTCCACACTGGAAGGCAGGATGAGAAGCCTGTCAGCATAACCTCCTCCTGGCTACATCTCACTGTGTCCCCAATCTCTCAACAACATTGTGTCTCAACGCCATGAATTGTACAAATGGGGATGGTAGAGCACATTTTCAGACACATTGTCCCCTATAAGATATTCATGGTGTTTCACTTGGTTGAGTGAAACACCATGAATGTTTGTGTGTACAATCGAGTACACACAGAAAGTCAGAAGTTGTTGTAAAGACTAAAAAAACTAGCTTGAGAGAGAAGTTCAAACCCTGGCTTCTTTCACACCAGCACACACCTGGCCAATCACTGCATGAAGTGGATATGAATGTCAGATTGCCTTTCTCAGAAAGTTACAAAAATTGTCAGACACATCACCCTCCTGATTCAGGCTGTCAGAAAGGAGATTTCAGCTGTTAGACAATCTGATAATCTGTTTAAAGCATACTGACGCCTTAAGCACTCACCTTTTCCCCATGACTCTGCTGTGGTGGGACGTATCAGCGGTGGTGATGAGACTAAGTACACGGCTGTGGTGGGGAACTTTGTCTCATGGTGTGAGCAGCACCATCTGCAGCTCAATGCGAGAAAGTCTAAGGAGCTGGTGGTAGACCTACGAAGGGCCAAGGCACCAGTGACCCCGGTTTCCATACAGGGGGTCAGTGTGGACATTGTACAGGTTTACAAGTACCTGGGAGTACATATGGACAATAAACTGGACTGGGCTAGGAACACTTAAGCTCTTCACAGGAAGGGCCCGAGCCGCCTCTATTTTCTGAGGAGGCTGAGGTCCTTCAGCATCTGCCGGACAATACTGAGGATGTTTTATGAGTCTGTGGTTGCCAGTGCTATCCTGTATGCTGTTGCATGCTGGGGCAGCAGGTTGAGGGTAGCGGACGCTAACAGGCTCAACAATCGGCTCGACATTGTGGGGGTGGAGCAGGACTCTCTGTCGGTGGTGTCAGAGACGAGGATGCTGGCCAAACTACATGTCATCTTGTACAATGTCTCCCACCCACTCCATGACGTGCTGGTCAAACAAAGGAGTACCTTCAGCGGAAGACTCATCCCCCCAAAAAGCACCACAGAGCGCCACACAAAGTCATTCCTGCCTGTGGCCATCAAACTCTTTAACTCCTCCCTCTAAGTGGCAGTCTATATGACCCTAAGTCATTAAACTGGACATTGATCATTAACATCTCTGCAATACTTTACATAATTGTGCAATATTCTGTGTTATATGCCTGTGCAATATACTCTTTTCAGTTTAAAATTCCATATTTATTGAGATTTATTCATACTTCTATTACTGCTGTGCAATATCCTCCGTCTCATTATAATCTTAATAAGCTACACTTAACTTGACAGTTCATGCACTATTACTTTATACTGTATTATTATCATAAACCGGTAAACCCACTTTGTACTTCACACTTATTTTAATTTTATACTTATACCCACTTGTTACTTAATTTATTTTCTGACCTGTATTATAGTGTAGTATATTTTTTGCTTAGTACTTCTATTCCTGCGTGCACTGACGTGATAGTGAGCTGCTGTAACAAAAGAGTTTCCCCTCTGGGATCAATAGAGTATTTCTGATTCTGAACCTAATCAAATAAATAACAATTGGGCTTGTTGTTCCTAACAGTCACTAATGATATAAATGGTAAATAAACTGTACTTGAATAGTGCCTTTCTATTCTTCTGACTACTCAAAATGCTTCACACTACATATCGCATTCACCACATTCACACACTGATGGCAGATGCTAACTGCTCAGCAGTTCAAAGAAACTAACCAAGCATTCATACACACTCACACACCGAAGGCACAGCCCTCAGGAGCAATTTGGGGTTCAGTGTCTTGCCCAAGGACACTTTGACATGTGGGCTGGGGGAAGCCGGGAAATTATTGCATTCAAAGCTGGTTTGCAGAGTTGAACATTAAAAAATTTCCAGTCAGCAGATATTTATTAAATTAAATGAGAGGAACATGAAGGCTTACAGTATTAAAGGATAATGCTGGCAATATTTTAAAAAAATAATTAGTACCGACAAAACCCCCAGAGACCACAATCAACAATGAATTGGTCCTACTAGCTATTATTGCAGTGATGTTGCTAGGTACGTGTCCTCTGTCTCTGACGCATTAAGGTCCAAAAGGACTCAGTAAACTCACTATCGACGTGTCCGGGTGACGCACCCTATTTTTCCCTGATAATAATAACAATAATAATACAAAATAAAAAAAACATCAGCCCCGGCATCCTCTGCCCAGTCTACCACAAGCACTGTGGTTGCAACCAAAACACAAGAATTTCTGTTTGCCATATCTAGGCTCATTGGTGAATAATACCACAAAGTTTTCTTATCAGTACTAAGCATTAGAAACAAAGTTTTCAATACTAAATAAATAAGTCAGTATCATAATCATAAGAATAAATATAGACAAGATATATTATCAAGATATATCATTTCATTCTATTTGTTTTATTTTATTACAGCTCATTTGTATTTAAACCATGCAGTTATTTATTTCAATGTCTCTTTTCCAAAGTCTGTTTTTATTATTTTACAATAACAGCGACTGTTTTATTTCATGATTTCATGATCCACAAAGTCACAAAGTTGTTTCTGTCAGTTATGACAAACAGACCAGAGCCAGTTATGTGATTGGCAGTTTCTTTAGTCTAAATGATCAGACAGCAAATCAAATTGTAATATTATTATATTAACTGGTTAATATTTCATAATAATGAGCTGCTTTTTTTTCTCAGATTATTTCACAAAGTCATGATTATTTTACATATTTTGTAAAATTTTGAGCTGTGCTTGTGTAAACATAGCGGCGGTGGATGAGACTGCGGACAGAGCAGATTAAAATATCACCTTCTACATGTTCACATGTTTATGCTTGTTGAACAGGTGTATTGATAAAGTATTGGCTTTTTACTCGCAAAGGTTTTATTGCACTTACATCAATGAGCGTGTGGTGATCGTCCACACCTGACAAATGGACTTGCTCAGATTGATTCTCACATCAGCGTTTCTTTAGCCTGAAGCAGGTGTGAAAAACAAGTGTCTGAGCCACGAACACTTCACCAGTAGTTTATGATGAAGAAAAAATGGCCAGACAGAGGACAGTGTCAGTAACAGCCTGACTATCCATTATGAGCCACATCTCTGATTTGTCATGCAGTTTGTGGCTGCAGAAGAAACACCATGTACCTGCTTTTATTAATATCCCAGGATGCAGCTCTGCTATTGGGTGTCAAAGCTGAGGAGTGATGTCCATGTGTATGACTGATATTTCTCATGTCCAGTGGGTGAAGTATAATTTTACATTTTGTCAAACTGAATATTATATTATATACACAGCCCTCGTTATGTGCAAAAATACATTCTTAAGTTCATCTGAAGCTAAAGTGAGGCTTCAGCAGCCTAAGCTTGTCAAATCAAATGGGTGTCAGGGGAAAATTTTTATGCATTTAACTCCTTGTGTTCCCCAGACAGTGTTTCCTCACTAAACTGTTGTGGGGGAATAATACAACACACATTTCTAATTCATAAAGTGAATGTTGTCTTTACCTTTCTCTGTGGTCACTCATTTTAAATGTCAATATAGCTGAACACTGCACAGCTGTTGTCATTAATCTGAAAATGACCTGGAAACGTTGGATGTGTGTGTTACGTCACAGAAGGACAGGAGACACTGAGATGGAGACACAGTGGATTTTATTCAACACAGATTAAACAAGCAGAGAGTTTCAGTATTGGAAGGGGTTGTGGATACCATGGCGCTGGGAGTCCAGGATCTCCTTTACACGGTAGGCGGCTCCATCTTCCAGGATGAGGGGGGTTCGGTAGTTGTGCCAGGCTCTGTGGAGACATGAGCAGAAGGGTGGTGAGGTTTAAGTAATGATACGTGAAAGGTAGGATGGATTTTGTATTGTGCAGGTAATTGAAGTTGGTACGTGACCGGGTTTATCCATTTGATGATGGTGAAGGGGCCAATGAATCTGGGACTGAGCTTTCTGCAGGGCAGGTGCATCCTGATGTCTGATGGACAGCCAGACCTTCTGACCCGGTTGGTAATCAGGAGCCATAGTTCGTCTGTGGTCGGCTGTTAGTCTGCGCCTGCAGAGGGCTCGTTGTAGTTGATGGTGGGCTGCGTCCCAGACCCTCTCAATCTCTCGCAACTAGTAGTCGACCGCGGGCACCCCTGAGGGTTCCCCTGGCCACGGCAAGAGAGGGGGTTGGTAACTGGGTACGCACTGGAAGGGAGTGAGTCCAGTGGTAGGCTGGTGTAGGGAGTTCTGAGCGTACTTCGCCCAACCCAGAAACTGTTTCCAAGAGTCCTGGCAGAAGGTACGCAGGAAGTGCGCGACTTCTTGAATCTTCCTTTCAGCCTGTCCATTTGTTTGTGGGTGGTAACCAGACGAGAGGCTGATGGTCACACCTAGGAGTGACAAGAATGCCTTCCACACCCGTGAGATAAACTGGGGGCGTCAGTCGGATACAATGTCCTCGGGGATACCATAATACCTAAATACGTGATTAAACAGTAGTTCTGCTGTTTCCATGGCCGTGGGGATTCCTCGGAGGGGGAGTAGTCGGCAGGACTTTGAAACCTGTCTATGATGACTAGGATGCATGTGTTGTTGTTGGACACTGGTAGGTCGGTGACAAAGTCCACTCCTAGGTGTGACCAAGGTTGGTTGGGAGTGGGCAGTGGACAGAGTTTACCGGAGGGAAGATGGCGTGGACTTTTGCCGATGGCGCATTCCTGACAAAAAGTAAGCACATGGATGGAGTTTGGCCGGGGTACCCTGGGATTGTGACAGCACCACTCCCACTCTGGTAGTAGAGGCGTCCACCTCTACCAAGAATGGCCGTTCCGGATAAGGGGGAACTGGTGAATGCTTCCTTCAAGTGGGTGAAGGCCTGATGGGCAGTGGGTGGCCAGGACAGAGACTTGGGTTTGTTGCGGAGGAGGTCAGTCAGAGTTTGGACTATGTTACTGTATCCTTAGAAGTTGAAATTGGCAAAACCCAGAAATCTTTGGAGCTCTTTGATGGATGTAGGTGTGAGCCAGGTTTGAATGGCTTCGACTTTCCCCTCGTCCATCTGGATGCCACTGCTACTGATGTTATAGCCGAGGAACTGCACTGAGGTTTGATGGAAGGAGCATTTTTCTGCTTTGAGGAAGAGTTGGAATTGCCTGAGGCATTCCAGGACCTCCGCAACGTGGTGGCAATGTTCTGCCAGGCTCCAGGAGTAGATCAAAATGTCATCGATGTAGACTATGACTGACTTGCGGAGGAACTACCGGAGCACCTCATGGATGAAGTCCTGGAATACGGAGGGGGCGTTGGCCAGACCATATGGCATAACTAAGTATTCATAGTGGCCGGTGGGAGTCACGAAGGCGGTCTTCCACTTGTCCCCCTCACGTATCTAGTTTCTTTTTTGTGGCCAAAAAAGAAACTAGATGCCGCAGGGGAAGTGGAATGTCAGATGTACCCCTGGGCTAAGGCCTCCTCTATGTACTCCTCCATGGCTCTTTGCTCGGGGATAGACAGTGGATAGATCTTCTCACGGGGCACGGGTTCACCCGGTATGAGGTTGATGGCACAGTCTCATGGCCGGTGAGGTGGTAATTGGGAGGCTCTTTTAGGGCAGAAAACATCACTGTAGGCGGCGTACCAGGCAGGGATGTCCACAGACTGTTTCTCCCGCGAGCTCTTGATGGAGCTGGTACAGACCGGAAGTTCCCTAGGCTGAGGATGTGGTGGTGAAGGCAGGCAGGGGAAACAGTCTGGATGGCAGGAACGACCCCACCGTAGCACCTCGCCGGTGGTCCATGAAATAACGGGATTGTGTTGTTCCAACCAAGGACGCCCCAAGATTACCTCCCTGGCCGAGCCCTCCAGAACCAGCAGATGTTGTTGCTCCTCATGCAGCACCCCCACTCGGATGGTGACTGGACCAGCAGCCCTATTGACACGGGCGCAGGCACATTTACTGCGTGGATTTGGTATACGGAGGATGTGGCTGCGGTTTTGAGGTTGAGCTGGCGGCTGAAGGCACCGGAGATGAAGGTGCCGGCTGACCCGGAGTCGATGAGGGCTTGTACTGGTAGAGGTTGTACGCGCTGCGGAGGTCCAGCTTGGTGGGAGTAATCAAAGTTATGAGTGGAAAGTGGCTTTAAATTTTTTATGGTAGGGATGATTGCACTCACCAGAGGTTGCAGAGGATGAATGGGGCACGAGGAAATGCTGTGACCTGCAGTACCACAGTACAAGCACAACCCCCAGGTCAGCCTTCGGTGCCGCTCAGCTGGTGTTAGTTGGCTATTTTCAAGCTGCATGGGCTCGTGGTCATGAAGTTCGCCAGGGATTGGGTCACAGGTCTATCTTGGGCCCAGATGGATTCGGCCCATTGGAGAGCCCTCCCTTGGAGCTGGGAGATAATAGACGCTATCTTGGAGCGCTCTGTTGGGTACAGGGAAGACTGCATCTCCAGGACCAGCGAGCATTGAAGTAAGAAGCCATTGCATTCCTTCACCGAGCCAGAGAAGGGTGTGGGTTTGGCCAAGGGACTGGCGTATCCCGGAGAGGGTGGAGTTACGGTGGCGGATGCGGAAGTTGATGATGGCGTGGATATGGGTGGTGGAGCGCTGAGGCTACGGCGCAGGAGATCCACCAACTCCTGGAATGGGTCCGTAGCAATCGTGTTGTCGTCCGACGACGGGTCCGGTCTTCTGTTACGTCACAGAAGGGCAGGAGACACACTCAGGAGCTTGGAAAACACGGGACAGGTGACGGGGACACAGGCGAGGAGACACACACGGGGATGGGCTTGAGTACGAACGTGATCGTCTTAGGTAGCAGCGATTCTTGTCCATGCATCAACGAGACTGGACACTGACTGAGGTAAGTGGAGTGTTTTTATACTGGGGTTGATGTGGTGCAGATGAAGGTCAGGTGTGAGATTGGAAACAGGTGTGTACCAATTCTGGAGAGGGAGTGCGCTGTGGTTGTTGGGCTGGGGAGCCTGGCGTGACCGTGACAGTGTGGAAGTGTGGATGCATTTAAAAAATGTGCTTAGTGTAGATGTAGTCATATTTGAAGTGAAAATGCTGAAAGCAGCTGAAGTGTCATTTGAAAGTTTAGCAATGAAAACAGTAGAGATGTTAACTGAAGTTGCTGAAAGTAGCTGAGGAGCAGTTGAAATGTTTGTTGAGATATAAGTACTGAAATCAAAATGTTGAAACCTTTTGAACTCTCTTTTGAAGGGTAGTGATGAAAGCAATTTTACTGTCAGTGCAGCACAATGCACACCAATGTTACAATCTGAAAATGTCCGTAAAAGATATACAAAACCTGAAAAGTTTAAAAGTCTCAAGTGTTGTGATCTTAACATCTGGACCATGTGCCAAGCTTAAAGTATGAAAATAGTTTTTAAAAGGGGGCTAGATTTTAACATTCCAACCATACTAAGAAAAGAAGAATAGAAGCTAAGCACAGTTTAAAATTCTAAAAGATATAAAAGAAAAGTCAACTCTACCCATACATCACCTGTGTGATGTATGGGTAGAGCTGCGAGTGCCTAAACATGACCAAAACCAGGGCATTCATTTTTATTTATTAATTTTTTTTAAATTTGTGTTTAAAAATTAAACAAAGTTCAGGAATGTAAAGTTAACCAAAATGTGAGTTTAAAAAATGATTTGGTATAATGAAAACCAAGGTGTGTGTGCAGACGTGTGTACATCTCCATGTACATCATTAGATACTGTACATCACCCTGCATTGTTTCCTTATTAGAAGCCATTTGAGGCATATTGTACTGTTGTATCTTGAACTTGGCTGCATCTTCAGGCTAGCATCAACACAGCTTTGATCACAGATGGCTGAAAAGCTCCTTTATCACTAACATAGACAGTCTGTGCTCAAATATCGGAGCAGAGACTGATTCAAGGTTGGGACAGGTGAAACTCAAAGAGAGAATAATTGGCCCTCAGACTGCAATGATATTAATGATACAATTAGAGCAGGCTTTTGGTTTCCGCTGTGGCAGAAACCAGTAGTGATAGGTGATACCGGGGGACTTCACTAGTGTCAGTCCGATCCTTCTGATGCCTTGCTGATCCCACAAAAGCAGAAAGCTGGCACACACTCGCCAGGGTGCACCCTGCCTTTGAACGCTGACCTTGGTTGGAGGCTCCCTTGTGGTGAGAGAAGAGATGGAATACATGTTTGAAAGATCAAAACAGTCCAGGCTCACCTGTCTCCACAAACACTGGCACACAGTTTTCACAGCCTATGTTCATTATAGAAGTTGATAAGCACTGATTCAGCCCAGCTCCAAGACACAGCTGTGCACCGTGAAAAAATGACAGTTTACTAGCAACTGATATCTACTGTACACGGACTGACTGACTCCACGGTAATGGTTTATTCCAGTCCATAATTTGCTTTGAATGATTTTTAGTATTAAAATGTAAAAATAAAAAAAAGATGACAAATGTTAACCGAATCCAGTGTGATATTTTCAGATAGCTCATTTAGTCTGATCAGGGGATTCAGCTTAAAAGATATGAAACAGAGAAAAGCAACAAATCCTCATATTTAAATGGCTGGAACCAGCTCTGTGTCTTCCCTGGAACAATTGTTGGAATGATTCACCTTTTAACTAAATTGTCATCGATTGATTAGTTTTCTTTTGACTGGTTTATCGACTAATCCCTTAGGCTACTAAAAAGCACATGTAAAGTTACTGCATGTAGAACACCATTTCACATGTGGTATAAGATAAAATAAGGGAAATTGTCTTAGAATTTCTGCTTGTCTTACATACCACATGTGCCTAATTATTAGTCTTATTATTATCATTACTATTATTATTTTATTACTATTAATGTTACCACTACCATTACATTATTATTTTAAAATCTTACGTGGAATTTGCATTTGGCTACTGGATGCTCACTTTACTCCTCCTGATCTCTCTCTCTCTCTTTCTCTCTCAGTCCAACTGGCTGCAGCAGATGGCCCCTCAGTCTGGTTCTGCTCGAGGTTTCTGCCTCTTAAAAGGAAGTTTTTCCTTGCCACACAAGTGCTTGCTCCCACCAGTAGTGGGAATTGTTAGGTCTCTGTAAATAATATTATAAAAAGTATGGTCTAGACATGCTCTATATGAAAAGTGCAATGAGATAACTTCTGGTGCTATATAAATAAAAATGAATAGAATTGAAATTGAATCTTACAGCAGCAAAAGAAAATACAAGAAGATGCATAGTATAGGCAAGTAACCTTAAAAAATAGAATGCTATGCACATCATGAGCATCTGTTATATTCAAAATTAAGTAAAAAAAATTAAAGTTACTTAATACACCACTGAAAATAGTTACCACATAGTGTAGTGCGGCATAAAACATCTCAAATAAATTAGGGAAGAAGTATAAGTAAAGCCAAACAGACAGTGTTCAGATTAAGCCAGATTTTAACCCCAAATAGGTGTCCCTTAACTAATTTTGGAATCAGGCTGAATTTCTGCCAGATTGGTTGTCACTTGATGTACAGTTTGAGGGGGGTCACGACTGATTAATTGCCTGAACGATCAATGGATGATCATTTCGACTTCTAGCGGGTCCAAAACTTTGGTCTGTTGTCTGCAGTTTGAACATTTCCACTGTCCGATTTACCAACATAACTGTGAAAAGATGAATTTTGGGGGCTTGTTTTTGTTTTATTTTATTGTTTTATTGGAGTAGTATTTTACATGTTGTAACCAGGGTCGTATACAGGGTTTTAGAAATACAGAGGTCCAAAAAGTGAGTTTGTTAGATTGGGGGCATGCCCCCACCCCCCAAAAAATGTGATTTTCCTGATCTAAATGTGTGCATTTATAAGACGTTTGGAGAGTAAAAAATGGATAACAATAGCTTTAAAACCATGTCAGTGGGCAGTAGCATGAGAATCAGGTTAAATGTTGCAATAAATGATCACGAAACATCTGAAAATGAATGTTGACAATGTTTAAATAAAGTGTTTAAGTAAAGGGACACCATCAAACTCTTTGTACTCTTACCCTCTGTATTCACTGCCTGTCCCTTTCTCATCACTTGTCTCTCCTGTCAAAGTGTATTATAAATAATTTAGTAAAATTACATATACCTTCTTTATTTCATCTTTGTGTTTGAGTTTGCATCATTTTGGATGTGAATTATAGAAATGTGCCTCAAACAGTAAAAAATGTAAGCTAAATGTTTGCTATATAATAATATATAGCAAACAGCAAATACAATTATTACACTATAACTATGCAAGGTGTTTGTGTTGTTAAATTGAGCCTATAGGTTCCACTGTGATTACCAAAGAACATATGTCTCTGTGGTAATTATATTGTTTCAATTGGATCAGGTCAGTTTTTGTTTGTGCTGAACAGCACAGGGACCAGTCCAGTTGCCTGAAAAAAAATTATCAATTGTACGTTTCTGCAAACCACAGATACGTGCAATCTATACGTTTTATTACATCTAATACGTATCATATCAACATTTGTACGGTACGTATCATAGAGACGTAGTTAAGATGACGTCTTTAGGAGCCGGTTTTCGTACTTGGAGGAGGAGGAGGAGGCGTTGGAAGGTGGCAAGATCAGTAGTCATATGTAATATCACCCGTGAAACCCATTTTTCTGGATATTTATTGCATTTCATGGGAAAACACAACATAAAGACACATGGTTTATAGCATGTGAAACAGCCTTTGACATGTAATTCACATATGCACATGTGTTTTTGGACATTTTTCTATGTGAAATATTATTACTTTTCATAACATTTTGAACCCAGGTTTTCTCCTTAATATCGCTTTAAAGGAGCAGTGTTTCTGCATGTTTTAGTCAGTTTATTAAAAATCAGTCTACCCTCTCCCTTTTAAAGCATTATCACACGATAAAGATAATGTATTTTACAATAAAAGCAGATATGATGTTCACTGTGATGAATTATTGAAGTCAAGCAAGTTTCAAGTCTCTGAAAGTTGATTTGAATGGAAACCATTGGCTGGAAAGTAATAAAACACAACTCAGATATTTCAAATAATACAGCCTCCTTGATATTCAGCAGTAAAAACAAGAGAAACAAGTATGCCTTTGATCATAACAATATAATATAATGCTGGTATAAGCTTTGCTTCACTAGTAATGCAACATATCTCAGGTGGACCTGGTTTGGTTTCAAACTTCAACTGAGAGTCCTCCAGCAATAATCTGAAATTCAGAATAAAGAAAGTTGATGCATTTATTTATTCAGCCATGTTTACTAAGATTCATTTTTCCTCCAGGACATGGTTGCAGCGTCTGTGTGTGTGTGTGTCCTCAGCGTGGGTGGTTACCTGAGGGAGGTATGCTGTGTAGTGAAACGTCTTTTAAAGCATCAGCCCTTGTTCGGTAGCTTGTGTGGGGCCTTTGCTGGAACCACTGCTGGGGAGACTTCACAATGCCTTCCTGTTGCAACAGAGAGGCTTTCTTATCTATTTTGGATGATACAGCCACACACCATGAAAGACCCCCCAGCCCAGGTGGATATCCGAGGTACAGAGGCCAGAGAGGTTGTAGGATTTCAGGGAAAGAGGGGAAAGGTAGGAGGAGGGCTGGACCAGAAATAGTGAGTTATAACTAACATAGTAGTTGTGAACTTGGAAAACTCAAAAACTCATAATGTGAAGACACCAAGCAAAGATGAAAATCTGCTACATATAAACTTTGCCTTAGCTTTTCCCTAAATCTGCTCTCCAAATCTCACTCCTGACTGAGCTGCTTTGAATTAAATTCTACTATATAATAATAACAGAATAGAGTAATAGAATAATAATCTACATTCAGCTCAAGGTTTGGGTCAATAGCTGTGAAGCATGAGGTACCACTGAAACAGGGAGATAGTTGATTCATGGCCTAGTAAACTGTCAAAGAACCATGGACAGAATAATTGTTTGCAATGGGAAATCTCAATAGAGTCCTCAGAGCTCATTCTGAGGCTTTTGAAGTGTGCGCTGACATTGGAGAAACTCAAGGACGAGGAGGGAATGAGGGGCATCTCAAATGAAGATGGAGCTGCGTTCACCTCAGAAATTATAAGCAGCGCTTTCAAGACGCCGTCAAGTTTGTGAGAATAAGCTGAGGTACGGGAGGGGGAAGGAAAACATGAATATCTGCATTTGTGGAGATCATTAAAAATGAAACAAGTTGTGTTTGCAAAGTGAGAGAGTGAGGTGGTGTGAACTGCATGGATTCAGCAGAGGACCTTGTCATTCCCTTCAATACAGCACAGTGGCATAACAAAACAGAGATGGGAGTTGAAAAGAGAAACATTCCTCCATTATAAACCACAATAAAAAAAAAGAAAACATTAAAAATGCCCGAGGTCCCTCCACAGCATGCAACACGTGTGATTGCCTTGCTGTGGTCAGGAGCCCGCTCTGGCTCCCATAGACTGTATAAAAGACGTGGACGTAGCCTCCGGTGATGCCAATGCGGAATTAAACCTGCATTTTTTTCTAATGGCCAGCAGGGGGTGACTCGACTGGCAAAAAGAAGAAGAGAAAATGACCCTACGTCTGACTTGATTTATTACCTCAGTAAACATTTTCCTAATGAGTTTATGGTCTCAATCGCTAGTTTCAAGTATTCTTCAATACAGCATGATGTTCATTTTGTAAATTATGGTCCCATTTAGAGTTTAGATGATAAAGCAGGGTATGCTTTAGAGCGTGGCTACCTTGTGATTGACAAGTCGCGACCTGTCAATCAGGACAGAGGTGTAGCAATGTGTGTCCTCCCCAGCTCCACCCTCTCATCCAAATATGGTCACTTCTGGCAAAAAAAACCCTAAGATGGCGACAGCCAAAATGCCAAACTCGAGCTGTGCATCCCAATACCCATACTGCCTAACTATTTAGTATACCAGAAAAAAGAGTTTGTATGTCCCAATACATAGTATGTCAAATGCAGTATGCCAAAAATACCTACTGCATCTGGTTGCATTTTGCAGTATGCAAGCCAGCATGCTTTTCTGGCTGTTCTGACCCACAATTCTCTGCGCAGCGGAAAATATGTCACATCGACTAAGAGAGAGCAGACAGATAACAGCTGATTGACAGACGACAGCTGATTGACAGATGATAGCAAGATGATAAATAAAGGGATGTTATGCAAAAGCCTCATTTGAATTACTGTAAAATCCTATTCCTGCCTGTTAGCTGTTTTATATTGGTACAACTGTTTTATAACTATACTCAATCCTGCCTACACACTTAGCAGTGATGAGATTTGTTGTATCTCCAAGGTAACATTAAGTAATGTAGCCTGCGACGGATATATGAGCAAGAGGGTCACAGTTCAAGGTGCAATGTTATGACGTATGTCCCAATTGTATACATGCAGATGCAACAGTATGTACTTTGTAGGGCATCTGCAGTATGTACTAAAAGTAAAAAGAAAAAGTATGTGATTTGGAACACAGGGCAAGATTCAAAACGGTAGTCCACAAACCAATGGGTAACGTCACTAACGTGGGTTACGTCCACTTCTTTTACGCAGACTATGCTCCCTGTACATGCTGGGAGAAACATTTGTGGGGCTGATTAGGACCGGACTGGCCTTAAGTAGCACATGTAGCTGTTATCTCCTGTTTCCCTATTAAACTAGTTCTGTTATTTATCCACCAGGATTCAATGAGGCCTTGATGCAGTGACAAACCTGTCTCTTATTCATCCGGAGAAACACTACCAAACTTATTTTAGAAATGCTTTATGGACTACAAGAACTTGACTGTTATAGGAAGTGGTATACTGCAAAATAAAATATTTACCAGTCAGTCTATTATTTGTGTCTTAAAATTTCCATGGTTTAATACAAATCAACTTGTTTCAATAATTTCCTACAATTAAGTGTTATTTTAAGATAAATCTTTATTGTCCACTTCATGGCCTGTAGTGGAAATTAGTCTTTGGTACCCAGCAACAAAAGTGCAGCAATCTAACTTATTATGTTTTAAGATACTAACACTCATTTCCCAAAAATTAGAATAGAAAAAAGGGCATTTACGAAGTTCCCAAAGATGTCAGATGTTTGTAAATGCAAAGCAAGTTCAGCTCAGATTCGCTTCTTAAACTAATAGTTTCTTCTTTCTGCAACTACAATAACTGTAATTGTTATATAGCCCATTTGACAAGAGGTATTAAATTCTATGCTTATGCATCTGCAGATATGAATAACCAACAACGATTAAACAAATCCACGCTGCTGAATGAATCTTTTGGGAATATGAGGGAAACTTTTTCTATCAATCACAGCTATGACAGAAGACAGAATTATCACAGTCTGTTTGAAGTCTGCAGCAGGAGTCAACAAGGGACCCTGAATGAGTAAATAAAACATGCTGCTTTACTTTAGCTTTGCCGGTTAATAGGGTGGTCCTGCTGATCAAAAGAACATTAGCTTTAATTAATCAATCTATATCCCCCGTCCTATCCATTCTGCTGGCTGTATGGAGTTCAGCGTTGGGCTCAGCAGCATATGAAATGCTCAACTGTATTTTTCATACTGACCTGCTCAGACAAAAATCCACCCCATTGATTTTTCTTTAATTTCCCTTCTTTAAAATGTTCTTCTATTCAAAGGTTATCCATTCTGAGGAAAGCTCTTCTTCCTACCACAGCTGTGTGATTTTTAGAACCTCACAATGTACTTGTAAGGAAACGAAGATGGACCCTAAAAGAAAGCAGGTTAATTAGAGAAATCTGGTTGTGCAGGAAATGAGACATATTTACACGCACTGCCTGGTTATTTTAAAGTTTTCATCTATGCTCAGCAGGTCTGTAATCAGATTCTCCCCTGCAGCCTTATATTGGAACCATGGTCACTGATGAAACGCTCTGTGAGAGCACACTTTTTTCTTTACAGCATGAATGTGTCTGAATAAAAAAAGTAATCTCTTAGTAAAATCTTCAGCTGAGGAAACCAATATATAAGAGTCAATACTGACTTTATCTATATTTAACAAAAAACACAATTTTCCCCAAACCTTAACCAAAATGTTAAAGCAGCCTAAACCTAACCATACATGGAACTCAACGTGACGTCAAAGTCACATGATTCGTACACCCACCACCTACCCTAACCACCTCCCTACAAGTAGTGTTTGCCACAAGAATGTAACACTTATTGGACTGGAGAAAATGCTGCCACCAAACAGGCAGCAGTTACATATTATTCATGATGAACAACAGTCTACATGTCAACATCTACTCAGCACTTCTGTGCAGCGTCTCTAGGTATAGTGCAGATACGATTCCTGATCACAGGTTATCGTCGCTGTACAGGCATGATAGTAGCGAACCAGGCAACCTTACTGTGGTGACTAGACTCCGAGAAGCTGTGCACAAGAAATTGTTCCAACACATACTCCCTCAAAAAAACACAAACTGGGGTTTTAACATTTCTGTTTGTGTACAGACTAAACAAACCAGATACAACATGTTAATCAGTGAGCTTTAATTAAATTCAGTTCAATTTTATTTACATAGCGCCAATTCATAACAGAAGTTATCTGATTGCACTTCTCAGGTCTAGACCATCTTTATAATATTATTTACAGAGACCCAACAAATCCCACCATGAGCAAGCACTTGGCAACAGTGGCAAGGAAAAACTTCATTTTAACAGGCAGAAACCTCGGGCAGAACCAGACTCAATGATGGACGGGCATCCGCTGCTGCTATGTTGGGTTGAGAGAGAGAGAGAGAGAGAGAGAGAGAGGGAGAGAGAGAGGCAGAGAGAGAAGGGGGGTGGGGGAGAGGGAAGCACAATGCAAATTCCACCTAGAATTTTAAAATAGTAATAATGTAATGGTAGTGGTGATGTTAATACAGTAATAATAATAGGAATTATAGTCATAGGTATAATAATGACAATAATAGTAGCAAGGCCAATAACAACAACTGTAGTAGCAGTTGTCAAGCAGGAACACGGGGGCAGCAGGTGGCCCACAATCAAAGATCCAGACTCTGCAGCTCCAGAGGTAGAAATACCTGCTGAAAGCAACAGAAGGATCTAGAGAAACGAGAAAGCACAGAACTACGGGAGAGAGAAGATGACGGATTAGGAACATGGAGTGGAATGATACATGACGTAGAGGTAGAATAGGAGAGAGGAGCTCAGTGCATCATGGGAGTCTTCTGGCAGTCTAGGCCTATAGCAGCATAACTAAGGGATGGTTCAGGACTCACCCAAGCCAGCCCTACCTATAAGCTTTATCAAAGAGGAAAGTCTTAAGCCTACTCTTAAATGTGGAGATGGTGTCTCCCTCTTGAATCCAAACTGGGACCTGATTCCACAGGAGAGGAGCTTGATAACAGAAGGCTCTGGCTCCCGTTCTACTTTTGGAGACTCTAGGAACCACAAGTAAACCTGCATTCTGGGAGCGCAGTGTTCTAGTGGGGTAATAAGGTATTATGAGCTTAATTGGTGTGAGTGAAGAGGATGCAGGGGACAGGGTTAGATGGAGGCACATGATTCGCTGTGGCGACCCCTGAAAGGGAACAGCCGAAAGGAAAAGAAGAGGTGTCTGACCATTAAGAGCTTTGTAGGCGAGGAGAAGGATTTTAAATTCTGTTATGGATTTTACTGGATTTTGAGGTGTTGGTAGGTGTAACTTTGGACAGGGTCAGCCTAGCTGATTCCTTTTTGCTGGGGTAGGTTAACCACTTCATGACTCCAGCTCAACACACCAACATATCCAGCTTCTCATGTCACCATCAGAAAGAAAGAAAATACGTGTGTTTCCCAAAATGCTGACGACCATGAATTGCATTTAAATGCAATGAATGTCACAGAGACTGGAGGTGGATAGAACATCTTCCAGTGGTCACACTAGTGTTAGTGAAGCAGTTGAGAAAGGCAGAACTCTAGAAGCCATCTGGAGAAGTTTCTCCTCAATTACAAATTCTTTAAAACCCTGCAGGGGTGATCACCAGACAGCTCATCCCAATAAAGTGCTCCAAGGTTCCATTTCAAAGATGCGTAGCATCTCTTCATGCTCTGTTTGGTGGCATTGTTGTTTTTCATGTGGCCCCCATCCTCCTAGAAAATGCAAATGAGTGTAATTTCAAATGACAACGAAAGTAAACTTCTTTTCTGAGTTGTGTGTGCCAGGTTCCCCTGTGGGGGACAGGGAGCCGAGAAAAACCCTGCTCTAATTCTGTCATTGCCAAACTTTGACATAAGTGATTGCTCAGTCGCCTTTGTTGATACATCGGGTAACAGGGTCCCAATTCCTCCACGTTAATTTTTTAAAAGAAAGCACAAGACATGTATTCCTTGAAGAAATGTTTGGTGCTGCTTATGCTAAATATTATAACATTCAGGCAGTGATGTCTTTTGTTTTTTTCCCTTTTATCTCCTCTTATCCACAGGAGGCCTTTACCTTTGCCACTGAGCCAGATAACAGCATCTAAGAAATAATTTAAGTAGCCCTTTTAAAAAAAAAACTAAGACAAGTCGGAAGAATTCAGATTCAAGATCAAAGTGTGCAGTTTCTCTGCAGCAAGGGTAAGGGCTGACATCCTCCAGCTTCCTCTCCGACAGTACATGATGATCAAGTACACTGCTTTGTTAAAAGGCCTGTCCTGGATTCCCAAGATCTGCCCACAACACACGTCTGCATATTTACCAGCATGTGTGTGAACAGCAAATTAAGTGTCAAGTTGAATGATGTTCTCTGATGACAGAAGCCATACAATGAGTACATTATGTTCTGCCGCAGCACTACAGCAGGTTTGTCATTGTGAATAATATAAATACAATATCACCAATGACCATTTGTTCGCCTGTAACCTTTGTTTTAAATTGATGTGAGTTTGACTTCTGGCTTGAGGCCAGGTGAGGAATGTACTCACCGTTCACACTGTGGGGATTTATGGAGTCAGCCTATTATAGACGGAAAAGTTTCTCAGACTTTCAGTTTCTCTTTTCCTTTTCTTCTTCCCCTGACACATAAATCTGGGGAGAAATTTCAGAGAGAAGAAGTTCTTTAATTTCATCAGCAGTCCTGACTGACAAGCATCATTATGGATAAAATTATCTTGGTAATTATCCTGCCCAAAGGAGATTTATATTCCTTTGTGAGGGCTGAGAGGGAAAGCATGGGATATCGAGCCACAGTTACATGCCTCTCTGCAGTGCAGAAAGAAAGTGCTTTGTTAAAATAGTGCCCTAATGAGGCGCAGCCGCCCTTCCTGCTGTGCAGGTTCCTTGCCTGGCCTGATCACCAAGAGTGTACTGCTTTTGTTCTGCCAAACACCGGCAAGGAGAGGAGCGGCTGACGACGAACACACCCAGTAAAGGCATGCCATCCGCAATTAGCTCTGTTTGTGAAGGAAACTTGGTTACATTGATATCAGATATCCACATAACTGTTAGTGCTCTTTCTATAGCAAGATTGAAGCTGATGGTGAAAGGATCATTCACTGACAATGTACTATTATAGTTTCTAATGTGTGAGCTTACTTCATTTGACTTCATCTTGACTCCAAACAATAATCAACAAAAACCAATTAATAGATTTTTATACAAATATTTGCCCTTTGAGAATGTCTTCAGTACTATTTATGTTAGGAAGCCTATGAGAAAATACAGCTATAGACCAGTGAAAATGAAGATGGGTTGTTTTTAGCTACCAGTTACCATTTGGTAGCGGTTGCTTAAATTTTCACAGATTGTTTAGTTTGTTTAACATGTCAGTTTTCACAGTGAATATATCTTATTGTATTTTTGTACTGCAAAAACATCTTTGATTGAAAAAAAGCATTTTTTCTTATGTCAGTCTTTAACACTTTCTTTGCTAAATAAGAAAATGTTGCAAATTAAGTGAGAATTCCAGTTAGTTTTCTGTGCCATTGTCTTTGTTTTGGGAATTAGATTTTTCACATATCTTGAGAATAAGGACAATTTCTGCACTGATATTAAGAACTGAGAAAATTCTTAAAACATATTGACTTGCATTAGAAACAAGTGAAATAATCAAACCTTGCTGTCATATATATTTTTCTTGTTTTGTTAGATTTTAGGACCCAATTATGATATATTTAAATGGAGATGTTTCACAGTATGTCAGAGTTATTCTTCTACTGCTGACATCTGTGTGTGGGTTAGAGGCTCTGACCCAGTTGAGACTTTCTTGCTGAACAGTGTTCAGTGAACAGTCTGTTGAACAAAAATTCAACCCAGAAGATACACAATAAGCAACCACGGATGTGGTTACAAATTTACTGTGACTTTTAGAGCATTCATCTGATTGTAGAACAATAACTATAATGCTATATTCTACAATCAGCTATTATAATGAAAGTATGAAATAGTATAATAAGGTCAGAGTTCACTTTTGTTCAACACTGACCTGTGAATTGATACACTTGATCAACTATCTTGTACAAATCTCACAACCAGACTACAAACTGCAGCATCACTTTCATAAGCTATTTACAGTTTGGAATCGCTCTACGCAATATTTATTACCCATGGCATTACATACTTTTTCTGGGCTGAATGCAGGGCAAATATGGCTATTGGACAGGTGGCTAATGTGACCTTACCTTTACTCTAGGAACAGAAGCAAACCAGTACCAAAACATCCAAGACATAAAAAATAGAATAATACAGAAACATAGTGTTGCTACCTAACGTTCTTGTGGCACCATGGCCATCTCATTTGAAGTAAAGTAAAAATACTGCAGAGATCAGATAACAACAAGATCACTTAAGAAATTCATTCATAGGTATGTCGTTCTGCTCACTCACAAAGCAGACATATTCTCCCAGCTGTTAGCATTTTTGTTGCATTAACAGTCCTTATTATTCACTAAACTCAGTTGGCTGGCCATATGAAGGCGCAAAGTGAAATAGAGATAAAGAAGGCTTGATGACACACCCAGACTTAGAACCCAAAGCAGGAATGATTCATTCAGAGTCAGATCCATGTTTGCCCATCAACCTTCCTTAAGGCAGTGAACAGGAAGTTCTCTCTTATCAGTGTATATCCCTCACAAAGTATGTTACATGGGTTAGAAATAATGAAACTATCTCAACATTTAATGGCAGGGCACTTCTCCAGTGACTTTGTGTTCAAGACTGTCCCTGACTGAGCTGTTATGTCTTCATAATAACTAATAATAAAAATCATTGTTGGACTAATTACAGCTGCTGCATCCTGTGCTCTCTCTTCATAAACACATTCACAGGAGCCAGCTCACCTGTATCTGATTTGTCAGCGGTTGTCTTTGGTACCAGTAAAGACTTGATATAGTTGTCAGCCCCAATAAAGAAAAAATTACTTCTGGGAGGTTGATCAGTGATCCTTGACATTTCTGCTAGTTCTGAGGATTAAAGGTGCAGTGTGTAGGATTTAGTGGTAACTAGCAGTGAAGTTTGCAATCATTAGAATACAGCTTGCATCACCGTGGCCGCGAAACTCGAATGCTGGTTACTGCCTAGTCTTGCACAGCAAGACCTATCGCCACACTTTGTTTTAGCACTGTGCCAGCTAGTTGCTGCCCCTCACTTTCTCAGAAGAAAGTGGGCTTTTAGGGAGGGGGACCTTAAAGAGACAGGATCTAAAATTTCTTGTTTCAGACAGAGGATGAACAGAGAGCATAAAGAGACAGTAAATAAATAAGGGATAAATAAGAGTTTTTTTGAACTGTGAATCATGCAAAGCTACTCTAGTGGAGTCCCAGAAATATAGAGCTGGAAATTAGCATAGGGGGTCCCCTTTAATCAGCTTCTTCATTAAGAGCAATTTGAAAGGGAAAGGTAGCCAGGCTCAGCACCAGGGCAGGCTACCCCCATCAGGGAAAACCATCACAAATACACTAAGTCATGGATGTTGGGTGGTAAGGCATGTTAGACTCAACAGATTAGTCCCTAATTCAAGAGTTACTCCTCACTAATATCACTCACACTCACACACAGTATCACACTGAACAGCTGATTTCTGGTATATATAATAATATAATAATAAAACTTTATTTATAGAGCACTTATCAAAACAAAGTACAAAGTGCTTCACAACAAGAAAAATAAAATAACACGGTGAATGACGAAATATAAAGAAATAAAACACATGAAATACAGAAAAGCAATAAAATAAACAGTAAAATAAACAGCCAGTTCACATAAAATCAGGATATGCTTTCAGATAAAAATGCGTTTTGAGAAGAGACTTAAAAGAAGACACTGACTCAGACAACCTAATTTCTTCGGGCAAGTTGTTCCAGAGCCTCGGGGCCCTGATAGCAAAAGCTCTGTCCCCCTTAGTTTTCATCCTGGACTCAGGAACAGACAGGAGACCCCTGCCCGAAGATCTCAAACTACGTGAAGGTTCATAAGGGATTACAAGGTCTAAAATATAATCTGGGGCCAGGCCATGAAGAGCCTTAAAAGTAATCAACAAGATCTTAAAATCAATCCTAAAACCAACAGGGAGCCAGTGTAAAGAGGCTAAAACAGGTGTTATGTGGTCATACTTCTTGGTCCTGGTTAACAGCCTAGCAGCTGAGTTTTGTACAGTCTGCAGTCGTGTCAGAGCTTTTGATTAAGACAAGTGAACAGGCTGTTACAATAATCAAGGCGTGAGGAGATAAAAGCATGCACAACAGTTTCTGCATCACTAAGATTTAAAATAGATCGTATTTTTGCAATGTTTCTGAGGTGATAGAAACATGATTGGACAAGCTTAGTGATATGTTGCTCAAAACATAAATTGCTATCAAACAGGACACCAAGATTTCGTGCAACAGGCTTGATATGTTGCGACAGGTTACCAGTGGATGGCAGTATTTGTTTAGTGATGTGTTGGGGCCCAATAACAAGGATTTCAGTTTTATTTGAGTTGAGCTGAAGAAAATTTATCGACATCCAATTTTTTATGTCAGACAGGCAGTCCTGCAGAGAACTCAGCATACTAAGGTCAGTGGGCTTGACAGGGAGGTACAACTGTGTGTCATCCGCATAACAATGAAAAGAAATACCATGTCTGCGGATTACATCACCCAAGGGAAGCATGTATAAGGAGAACAATATTGGTCCCAGAATTGAACCTTGAGGCACACCATACTTGATATGGGAAAAGGATGACTTGAAGTTATTAATGCTAACACAGAATTTCCTATTGGACAGATAAGATGCGAACCAGTCTAGTGCAGTTCCAGATATGCCCACCCAGTGCCTCAGTCTGTCTAAAAGAATGCCATGATCAGTTGTATCAAAGGCAGCACTTATGTCCAACAGCACAAGAATTGAACACATGCCTGCGTCTGCATTCATTAAAAGGTCATTAGTGACTTTGAGAAGGGCTGTCTCAGTGCTGTGGTGTTGACGAAAGCCAGATTGGAACTTTTCAAAGGTATTATTGTTTTCCACAGCAGCAAGGAGCTGCTTAGATACAAGTTTTTCGAGAATCTTCGAAATAAAAGGCAATTTGGATATTGGGCGGTAGTTATCCAGGAGGGTGGGATCAAGCCCAGGTTTTTAAGACTGGCTGGACACAAGCTGTTTTAAAGAAATCAGGGACGCAGCCAGTAGACAGCGAGCTGTTAAAAATAATTTGTAAAAGGGGCGCAATACAATCCATAACTTCCAATAGAAACCTAGTTGGGATTTTGTCCAGAGGGCTGGAGGATACTCTCATAAGAGACATGATGTCTGCGAGTTCGGGCAGAGTAACAGCAGAAAAATTGCTCAAAGAATCCCTGAGCGTGTGATCCACATCTAAAAAGGCAGGATTGGGGGTGATATCAGATCTTATTAACTCCACCTTACCAGCAAAGTGCAAAAGAAACTTTTCACAATCAGCATCACACTCAGCAGGGGCACAAGGAGAGGCAGGGTTAACTAACTGATCCACAGTCTTAAACAGGAATCTGGGGTTGTGCTGATGGGCAGAGATAAGTGCAGAGAAATGGCATGTTCTTGCATCCTTCACCATCCTATTATAAAGGCGTAATAACTCTTTCATGGCCACAAAGTGGACCTGGAGACGTGATTTCTTCCATCTGCGTTCTGCTCTTCTGCAATTCTTTTTACAGCTTCGAATACTGTCATTTAACCATGGCTGTTTTCTAGTCTTTGAGTTTTGTCTATTTTTAAGAGGAGCTATGAGATCTAAGGTTGAAGAACACTGGTAGTTAAAATAATCAACCAAATCGTTGGTGTTGGAGGAATCGGGAAACACACTGCCCGGAGGATTGAACCGTGTACAGAATTTTGAGGCACTATGCTCATTAAGGACGCGTGTGTACTTAGAGCGGGATAAGACAGAACTGGCAGCCTCTAATTCACAATTGAAAACAATGCATAGGTGATCAGATACAAACATGTCCCTGGTTTCCACAGATGGGGTTTTCAGGCCCAAAGTAAAGACTAGGTCTAAGGTGTGGCCACGGGAATGAGTTTGGCCAGACACATGTTGTTGTAAGTTGAAAGAGTTAGTGATATTTAAAAATCAGCAGCAAGGGCATTAGAGGAGTCATCAACGTGAATATTAAAGTCACCACAAAGAACAATTCTATCATAATTTAACACAAGACTGGATAAAAACTCAGGGAGTTCCAACAAGAAGGAGCCAGCTGGTTTAGGGGGGCAAATATGACTGGGAGGGGGCCACCAAGTTTAAACATGAGCACTTCAAAGGAGGAAAAATCATTGCAAGCTATGAGGTCACACTTAAAATGCTTCCTATAGACAGTAACAAGGCCCCCACCTCGACCACAGACCCTAGGGCAACTAAAGCAGTCATAATCAGGAGGGCACAATTCAGCCAGCTGACTGTGATCACCAGGATGTAGCCAGGATTCAGTTAAAAACATAAAGTCTAACTCAGTGGAAGAGATAAAGTCATTTAAAATAAACGTTTTGTTAGAGAGGGATCTTACATTCATAAGAGCCATCTTAAAAAGTCTGTGCTGGTTCAGATTTGATGTTGAGACTGGAGGTCGGGTTCTGGCCCGGATCTTTATTAAGTTATTATTGTCGCTGTGTCGGTTGTGTCTGTTTCGCACTAAGGACCTGTCCGAAATTACCACAGGAATGTTAAAGGTGGCACTAGAGGCAGCCAGGCTCCAGATAGCAGCACTATGATCAGTCCACAAGGGGGGCGGTAGTGACAGCAGAGAGTACGTGGCTGTTTATTGTGGGCAGAGTAGAGGAAGAAGAAGAGCGAGGGGAAACAGGTGATGTAAATAGTCAACTACGTGAGGAGGACAGCACAGCGTGCTGCAGGTTAGCCGCTAGCATGCGACTACCTGACTTGTTTGGGTGAAGACCATCTCGTGCAAACAAGGAAGAACGATCCCAGAATAAGTTAAAGTTGTGAATAAAACCAACGTCATGGGTGCTGCAGACAGACTGGAGCCAGGTATGAAGGCTGAGGATCCTGCTAAAACGGCCAATTCCCCGACCCAGTGTAGGAATTGGACCCGAAATGAAAGCATGCTTTCCGGTGCTGTTGAGCAGGTCAAAGAGGCGGATGAAGTCTGCTTTCGTCAGCTCCGATTGCTGACGGGCGGTGTCATTGGTGCCGACATGGACTATGATTTTCGTGATAGTCGTCGGGAGTGCAGCCAGAAGTCCGGGGAGCTTTTCGAGGATGTCGGGGGTCGTTGCTCCGGGAAAGCAGCGTGTGAGCGCATTAGCGAAGCGGATATTCCTCACTATGGAGTCTCCAACGATCAGCGTGGTTGGGGGGATGAGAGGAGGCAGAGTCGATGATCGTGGAGCCCGCCGAGTCCCATCAGCCGTCCCTGGGATAGTTGTGGCCGGGGACTGCTGCGGCGAGGGGGCGGCGTCCTCCTCAGCAGAGGTGTTCGCTGCCGTCTCAGGACGAATGAGACCCCCAGAGCTTCTCCTGATCACGGCCTCTTTCGGTAACTTGCGGCGAGAGGAGGAGGAAGACTTGGCTGCTGGAAGATGGGGGCGTCCCTCCAGTGGAGGAAAGTCCTGCGTGTCCAGGATGTCAAACCTGTTGGCCAGCGGGAGGTCCCGATGTGAAGGTGGAGGAGTTGGGCGCTTTGCACCATGTCTGTCCTTACAGGCTACGGTCCAGTGCTCTGGTTGGCGTGGAGTCGAACTCACCGGAGCCTTCTCATCACCCCCGCCGGCGAGTGACCGTGCATCCACTGGGGCTCGGCACGGGGTAGAAATGGCCATGGCTTTGTGCTTCGCACCCCTGAGGAGCCACGGGTCATCAGGCTTAGCTGAAGCGGCCTCATGCTCCGGGGCGCCAGTGATGATGGAGCCGAGCCACGGAAGAGTGGGATCATTGTCCAGTGCTGGAGTGGAGCAGTCCGGGGAGTGAGATGGGATGGTCGCATTCCGGCTTGCGCAGCCAGAGGAGCTGAGGACCGCCAGGTGTTTTGCCTGGGCCGAGGCGACGGTGGAGAACTCCAGGATGAGCTTGTCTTTTTCTCTGAGCTCAGCTTCCAGACAAGCGATACTTTTCCTCAGCTTTGAGACGGTAAGGTGACAAGATCCACACTCAGCCATCATTTAGTCCGTGAGAGTGCTTCAGAGCTTAAAGTCCACAGTAAAGTCCATAAAAGTGCTACAAGCTTAAAATCCTTGGTAAAACCGACCGGCTAGCCTAGCCGCCGGGCTAAAAACAAACCTAGCTAAGCTAGCAGCAGTGGAGGCAGTCCGGTAAACCACGTGGAGTTGCAGCCAGCTTAAAATTACTTAAGATCCACACGTCCGATGACTGAAAACTTTTTCCAAGTTAGAACATATAGGTAAAGCGGTGGCCAGGAAAGCAGTGTGGCCTAGAAAACCTGGCTTAAAAACTCGATAAAATATCAATTTATGATGGTTTAAGACGAAGTTTCTAGCGACGCTTCTGCCGGGTACACAAAAACGCCGACACATGCGCAGTTGCAGGGTTTATATGAACCACAGACCACACAAACCTGTTGGAAAATTAATTTGAATGCTGTGTAATGTATTCAAGAGAGGATGTGTGCCTTAAAGAGATTAAATAAATGTCTTTAGTTCAGTAGAGTTTTAGGATTAATTCTGGAGGAAACACTGAATATGAAATATTCTGGCATTAACTTTCAAAAGCACATGCCAGCAGTGCAGGCATTATTAATATGTACAAATCAATAATAAACAAACATTTGATAACATTAAATATTAATTTTAAGTGTTGAACAGTTAGGGAGGCAGAAAAGTAACTGTGTTGGTTAGCTAAATAACTAAAAAAAGTTATTTTAACTTAAACGTTCTCATTTTTTACTTGGTAAATTTGTAAATATCAAAATAAAGTTGCATAAGAAGCTTTGAATGTTTAAATGAAGCATTTTTGAATGGCATAAAGGAATGTGCATGTCCTCTTGGACCATGGATGTTCTAAACAGCAGATGAGATATCCAATCATGGAGGCCCTGCAGGGAAGGCTGCTTACCATGGATGTACAGTTTTAAGAGAACTAAATAGCGTGTTTCAAGATGGTGCCCATTCCAATGAAAGTTTCTCATCAGATCCATGCGCTGAAAAAGTTTTTCAGGCTTCTTTTCTTCTCTGGCAGAGCTGGCTGACTTCCTGCTGACTCCCTGCACACATAAATGGCATGAAATAATTTACTGATTTGGCTCTATGAATGTTTTTAATTTTTATTGGACCTCATGGCTCAAATTGTGATATTACAAAGAGTCATTGAGTGTTTGTGGCTCATATACTGTCTTGGTGTCATTGATTCTCTGAGCAACTGTTGTCCTCAGAACAAGACCTCATACCTAAACAACAAAACAGGTTCTTTGTGAAATGTCTTCCAAAATGGTTTTCTGATCTACCACCACCAAAGTACTTAGTTCAGGTTGGGGAATGTCTTGGTTAAAATAACTCACCACACTGCTCTTGTTGGCTCTTGTTTATGAATGTGTGTCTTTCTATTTTACAAGGAGTTCAGATCTAATAATATTTTTTTATAGTTGATGAGATATGTGTTAACAGCTAGCTCCACCAATCAGAGATGTCCCTGTAAAACTAGGATTGTGGGTAGTGTAGTACTTCTCCATGAGATTGCAAATCAAACATGTTTTTCTTAAAACAACAGGCTATACCATTGTTTCACAATCTCATAGCTTATGGTATGGTTACGACATTATGGCTAATAATCAAAATCCTCTATTCAGAATATGAATGGGATTTTCATTTCCAGATCCTCAATGTAGCTGTATACCCTGAGAAAAATCCACCCATCTCCCCCTTTAGAGCCCATAAAAATTGGCTGGTTGTGACATCATGTTCCAGTTAAACAAAAATCAATAATCAATAATTGTGGCTTAACCATTATTTTGCTGTTGTCCATCCAGTTGATATGATTCCTCTATTTTGTGGTTTAGGCTGATCAAATTACTTCCAACCTATTATCAGTACAGTCTTATTTGAGTAGTTTCCCCTGCCTGGGTGTTGATCTGATTTCTTATATTCTTGCTGACCTTGGGCCACAGAGATGTGAATAAGGTCAAATGAAACCCGATTGGACATGCTAATATGACACTTCAATTTTGTCAGTCGGGGTCACCTTCCAAACCCTGATTATATGCTGCCAAATTTATATCACCCCACTGTACCTATGCAATTCCATGCACTCAGCATTCTGCTGTCATTGATTGGCTGCATGTGGCAGAGCTGAAAGTAATGTGCACACTGCTGCTGATCAATAAAAAAATGTATGTGCCCAGAACCTAGGAGGCATTCTGTAATGAAATCAATAGCTGTGCTTGGCTTTTGGCATTAAGATCATTGACAAGGCTGTTATTTAGTCATTGTTGTCCTACACCAGCAGCATAACCTGGCTACCATCAATGGCAGCATATCGCAGCCAGCATCCCAATTACTGGCAGGGCTGGCGAGCAATCAATGCAACTTTTTGCCATTACCACTCCTTGTGGGAAATCATAGGACATTATTTTTCTTGGGGAATCTGCTGCGCAAAGGATGCCTGGCTGCTGATATTTAACATCCATCTGAGGTGCTTAGCTACCATTACATTTGGGCAGGGCTCAGATTGGAGTCCTGCATCAGAATGTGAATAAAGCAGGGAGAAAATCCCATATTTTGCTGCCAGCCACTGACATGATATGTGATCATAATGTATTGATCAGGGAGCCCCCGACAAGAAAAATAATCAATTTCAAATAGTAAACTGGTTACTGCAGAGAAATTAAATGTTACTGCCAAAAATCTTTATATCTCTTCAATTAACAGACCCACTGCTGGGTTCTTAATACAAATGCATGCTTTGCAGACAGGCATTGTTCATATGGCACAGGGTAAAGGAAAAAATTAAGACTACTGAGAAGTCGGCGGAGGCTATATCATTGCCGAAGCCAGCTACTGATCTGGCTTGGCTGGTCATTAGCTTTTCCGAGGCTGGTTACTAGCATACCAAGGCTAGCTAAATTAGCTCGTGATTTGGCTGCTCACTTTCTTCTTTTGTATTTTATTGGTGGATTGGAGCCATGGGCGATGCGTTGCCGCCACCAACTGTAGACTATCTAGATTCTTTCAATTAGTCTACTTTGTCATATTACAGTAGATTGTGTGCATTAAATAACTTAAAACATGTCTTCATAAGCAAGGGTGGAAATAATTTATTAAATTTACTCAGTAGTATTTTTCAAAGTCTGTAATAATACTTTTACTGAAGTACATTTTTACTTAAGTACTGCACCTCACTACCGGCTCACTACTTGTTAACCGGCTCGATAGACTTACTGTGTTTATGGTGACATCTATTGGCAGTTAAACGAAACTGCAGCTTACATGTAGTCCAATGCAGAGCTAATGTATTAGATCTTTCTCAGATATAATCAGCTGGACTATGCATTCATATTCATAACCCACTGAAAAGGAAAAGGCAACTTGACAGCTGGGCTTGACTGGGTAAACTAACTGGTGTAGGTTTAAATGTAATGGGGGATTACTATAATGGTAGGTTCAAATACAATGGATAGGCAGTTGTATGGTTTTAAATGTAGAGTAGCCTACAATAAGTCATGCATGTTCACATAAATTGTCAGCAGAGGAAAGTCGGTCGCCATATGTTCAAACCTACCACATTGGATTGGCTGTATTGATTATAACAGAAGCAAATCTGTTCTGTCAGATGCTAGTGAGATGGACAACTGAGAGATGCGACAGAAGCGCCTCATGTATAGACAGGCCTTCACAGCATAGGGGAAATGAGAGGAATTGAGAAAACAAACATCTGTGAGCATGTCACCTGTCATTAACATCATGCTTTTTCATGTATCAGCATGTCATATCATGGAAAACATGCCTTGGGCAAAATAGACACAACATTCTGCTTTTCTGAATTATAACTATAAAAAAGCAGTGGAATTCACGGGGGGGGGGGATGATGATGCGTTGGCCAGGTGGCAGCTAGGAAATTAGCTGGTCCCTTTTAACTAAATAAATAATACTATAATAATAATAAAACTAAATAAATACAATAAAATATGATATAGGACATGTATGTATGGTTTTCCCAATAACTGGTTATTCACAGTACAGTACAATTGGAATTACCAATCAATTCAATATATAAATCAAATGCATGTCTTCTCAGCAGCACCTTGTCCTCATCTCTCTTGTCCTGTTATCACTGGACTCCAAGCCACCATTATCACAGCATTCTACTGCTGCTGGACAACGCTGGACTGTTCTTTGATTGTCATCTCTATCTAAACTTTCATCTAACAGTATATAGTTTACTTTTGAATAGTTTATCACAATGTACTTGTTTTACATTTGTATTTAAATAAATATGAGTCTATTTTTGAGAATTGTATCTTGTAGTATACAGGCTTGTATGAACAAAGTATAATCGAAATTATGGCATGTGACAATATGGCAAGTGTTGTCTTTTACTTGTTTGTTTCCTGATTTGGGTGGGTGGGGGGATTTGTCTTGGTGTGGTATAAAGGAGATCTTTGCCATCAGATCTCACCAGTTTAACAGGGTAAATCACACATTTGGTTAAGATTAGATCAAAGCCTGGCAGTAGATTCTCTTTATTTTGAAGAAGACATTTTTGAAACTCTCCACTCGGAAATCACCCATTTCCAGGCCCTGGGAAACATGCTGGAGATCTGAATGGATGATTAGGAATTGAACCTGATGTCATCGACCCACATGGCAACAACCAGGTCAGTCTCCCCTGTGGTGGGGTGCATCTCTGTCGGGCCTCTGTCGGGCCTTAGGCCTGTGTACATAGTTTATGGCAGGTTCAGTTCAGAGGGGACTCAGAGGGGAGATTCACATACTCCTCAGCTCTTGGGTCTAGGGTAGTAGACTATATATCTGACATGGATCCCTCCACTACCAATGGATTCACTGTCAGACAGAAATCCCCCCTTTCAGACCACAACCAAATAAATAAATGTGTTCTTTAAACTCTCAGGTCACATGAGTGACACAAAAAGGGAACAAAGAAAGCTGTATAAACTAAATCCTACATACAGATGGGCCCAAGACAGTGGAGACAAATTCCTCTGATGAATGACATATCAGTATATTACCAAAATCAATATGTCCCTACCTAAGATGGTGTAAAAAGGCCACTGATAATATCAATATGATATTTCATAATAAAACAAAACAAAAATGGAAACAAAATACTGACAAATGGTTTGATCAAGAATGCAAGACCATCAGAAAATACCTGAGAAAAAGAGCAAATGAAAAACATCGGCAACCAAACATCTAAGCCTTAAGCACTGTCATGGACACGCAAGGCTCCACGGTCATCCAATCACAGCGCACTGGCCTCACCAGAGTACTAACCACACACACACCTGCTCCCTATCACACACACCTGCTCCCCATCAGCACCTCATCACCACTAGTTTAAAGGCCTGGCCAACGCCCCCTTCGTATTCCAAGATTTCATCCACGAAGTGCTCCGGGAGTTTCTCCACAAGTTCGTCTTGGTCTACATTGATGACATACTGATCCACTCCGGGAGCCTGGCCGAACATCGCCTCCACGTTGCGGAGGTCCTGAAATGCCTGAGGGAGTTCCAGCTGTTCCTCAAGGTGGAGAAGTGGTCCTTCCACCAACCCTCAGTGCAGTTCCTGGGTTACAACATCAGTAGCAGTGGCACCCAGATGGACGAGGGGAGCTCCAAAGATTCCTTGGATTCTCCAATTTCGACAGACGATTCATACAGAACTACAGTTGCATCGCACACCCGCTGACCAACTTAGTCCGCAACAATCCCAAGTCTCTGGTCACCCGCCGCCGACGAAGTCTTCAACACCCTGAAGGAGGCATTCACCAGCGCCGTGCTCCTGGTTCACCCTGACTCCGAGAAGCCCTTCGTTGTGGAGGTAGACGCCTCTACCACAGGAGTAGGAGCTGTGCTATCCCAACAGCAGGGTACCCCAGCCAAACTCCACCTGTGTGCCTTCTTCTCCCGGAAACTCAGCCCCTCGGAGAAGAATTACGACATTGGCAACAGAGAACTCCTCGCCATCAAACTGGCCCTGGAGGAGTGGAGGCATTGGTTGGAGGGTGCTAAACATCCCTTTATGGTGCTCTTGGACTACAAGAACTTGGAGTACCTCAGGGATGCCAAACGACTAAATTCCTGTCAAGCTCGCTGGGCACTGTTCTTCACAAGGTTTCACTTCAGCATCTCTTATCGCCCCGGTCCTAAGAACGTGAAGGCAGACGCCTTGTCCCGGCTGCACTCTTCGGAGGAAGTCAGTGAGGAACCCGTGACAATTCTCCCCGAGCACGTAATAGTGAGCCCCATTCAGTGGTCAGAGACGTCCGTGCCTTCCTCCAATGCCTCCACAAACGCTCCGCCGGGCTGCCCCCCTAGTCTACAATATGTCAACAGAACGCAGCGCACTCCACTCATCCATTCATCCCACACATCTCTAGGCACTGGCCACCCAGGGGCCAATGAAACCCTCTTGCTGCTAAGGGAACGCTTCTGGTGGCCAAACATGGCAAGGGATGTAAGAAGGTACATACAGGGATGTCAGGAATGTGCCATCTCCAAGAGCCCACGCCACCTTCCATCTGCCCGTTCCCAACAGACCCTAGGCACACCTAGGAGTGGATTTCATCACTGACCTACCCGCCTACCCGCCTCCGACAATAAAACATGCATCCGTAACACGCACTAGGTACAATGACATTTTAAAGAAATATAAACGTACTTTAAGGAACGAAAAACAAAATCATACCCACGTGAAACTTTAAGATATTGAAAACGGCATTAATCAAAATCAATTCTGGGGTATGTGGAACAACTTCAACACAAAGCAACAATGAGCACTACCCATCCAAAATGGTGACATATGAAGAGCACATTTTGAAAATCTGTAGAAAGACATACCAATAAATCTAATTAATTGAGATCAATGTATTATAAAAGAAACACTCCAAACATTAGAATAAACAATTAAAGACAACCAAAACCACCTTAATTTCCCAATTACTTTGGAAGAATTGACCACACAGATTGCTCAATATCGTACTACAGTCAGGATGTTTTCCCGACATCTGGTGCAAAGGGCTAATTTCATCCATTCATAAGAGTGGGGACAAATCAGACCCTAGTAACTACTGTCGCATCTGTCAGCAGTTGATTGCACTTCACATTTGTGGATTTTTTATACAGATCTGCTGCGGTACAAATAGGAGGGAATGTCAGGTCACCCACAAACTGACAGCAGGCAATCTACAAATGTGCAATGCTCATCTTTACAAGTGTGCAAAGCTTGTTTTTACAGAGTAAGTTGTGTATTTTTGTGGATATTATTATTATTCCTATCATTCACATTATTATTATTTTATTAATATTACCACTACGATGACATTATTATTATTATTGTATGTGGAATTTGCATTGCACTTCGACATGTGGGCTGGGGGAAAGCCGGGATCGAACGGCCAACCTTCCGATTGGTGGACGACCCGCTCTACCACTAAGCTGCCCCAATTCATGTGAATAACAAATTCAACCCTCCATCATGTTATTTGACCTCCTGAGAGGCTTATACATTTGAGTAAATTGGCACATATCTCACATGAAGAATGCCTTTAAAAGTACACTCCCTGATTCTTTCAAAATGTGCTCCCAATTCACTCTTGGGGTTTTGAAACTGAGCTGTTAACTTATCTTGAGTACTACAGCAAAATCCCCTCTCAGATGCACATCTGCAGTCAGTCTAAATGGGTCATTGCAGGTTATCTGACCTGCGTTAACAACAGACCTGACAAGGGTTGAATGAGGGTCTGATGATTTGGGGATGGTCATTTTATTTAAATTCATTGATGTCTAAATTATGCATGTCCAGTAATAAAATATAGTATGTAAAGTAATAAAATATGATGTTACACACGCTGGCACACTGTTTCTTAATAAAAAGGAGGAGCACTTAAATTAACAACTGACAACTTGACTAGATTGCATTGACTACGAGGTATTCAAATGCTGAACAGACACTTACAATTCCTACAGAGTAGGTTCAACTTGGATGGCTAGCAGCAATAGCAACTCTTGAGGGCAACACAATGAGGGATTAAAGAGGTAGTTATCAACCAAAATCTATCACATTGCTTTAGCTAATCTTGACAAATAAATGTTTCACCACAATGTACTTCTTTGTGAGTACAGCTGGATGTCTACTCCTGTGGCAGACTAGAGGCGGTGAATGTAAAGACTTGTGTTGGTCTAAAAATTTCAGAATCTAATTCTATAATCTAAAATTTTGATATTGGCCAAAAATGATGCTGGAAATTAATATTACACAATTATGACTAATTGCCAACAGTCCTAGGCCTCACACAGGGCACCATTTGTTGTGATTTACAATGTTTCAGGGAGGGCACCCAATTGTGTAGGTGCGATCAAATAATTGTGGCTATCAGAATACATAATTATGAATAACGTTAGTTACATATTGTAACTCCAGATTCTATGAGTATAGGTGCAGCGCTTGGGTTTATCCCTCGCCTTCATGCGCAGCACTGAAAAAACTTTAGTCCACGCCCACCTCGGTCTCACCTTGTGTATAAATTGGACTGAGACCAGACAATCGGCTCCCAAAACTTTTTCTTCAGCTATTTAAGGAGCCAGTGAGGCCCAGAACTTAGAGGGCTGCGCCTATGCTCATAGAATCTGGAGTTACAATACATAACTAACGTTCTATTTCGTATAGGCTTCACCCTCTGAGGCTATCGCTAGTGGGTTAAGGGCGAAGCAGGATATGGTCTGCGTCTCACTGGGTCCGTCCGGTACCACAAGCACAAACACATCCTACTTCACAAATGAAATAAAAAGCGTTCCATGCCCAGCCAGTGCGTCATGTGCAATTGCGCATCACAGAACCCCATATGTGCCTCGATGGCACTGCATAGTAGAATATCCAATATTCTCCATGAGGGGATGGGGCTGGGAATAAATAAAGCCTACTGCTGTGACAAAGCAGAGATGATGGTTACGCACAGTAACAGTCCAGCGAGGAGCAGAGTAGGGACAGAAGGGCAGCTCTCTGTGCGCCAACAGGCAGGAGGAAGATAATAACCTATTCCCTTGAGAACAATCACTGTGATAAAACACTCAGTACAGAGTGAATCATAGAGAAATGGGAGACTTCCCGTAGATAGAAGCGAATGAGAGAAGACCATGAAGCTACAGTGCAAATGTCTTCTGTGAAGAAAGAAAGAAGACCACGAAGCTGCAGTGCAAATGTCTTCCATGAAGAAAGAAAGAAGACCATGAAGCTGCAGTGCAAATGTCTTCCACTGTCATTCCTCCGTGCAAAGCCGTGAAGGGTGAAATCCCTCTGGTGGAGTGCTCTGATGATCTCTGGAGGATCCAACCCAGAGGAGAGATACGCCTGTGAAACAGCCTCACACAGCCAGTGAGAAAGGCACAGTGCAGACAGAGGCAGAACTTGAGATTGTTCTCTGGCTGAGAATGGCATAAGGCGGCCGTGCGCGTAACGTAGCAAGACACCGGGCAGAGGAGATGAGCCGTGGCATTCTCCATGCTGTGAGGAGGAGGGAAGAAATCATCGCTCTAGATCTGAAAGAGCTAGTGATGCTTTTAGGTGTTAAGGCTGGTTTAGGGTGCAAAACAGCTGAGCTGCCATCTCCTTGGCAGCTCAAAAGCAGGTCGCCCAGATAAAACAATACTCTCATGTCTCTCCTGCATATTGGCTCCAGAGCTGTCTCCACACATCTGGTGAAAGTGCGCATTGATTCTGAATTCCCTGGAATGAGAAGCGCCGGAATTTCCTGTGTTTAGGGGTGATGGAGAGATAGAAATATGCGTCTTTCAGGTCTATGGACGTGAACCAGTCGCCCTGGTGAACACATTCCAGTACCTGTTTAATTGTTAACCTGTGAAAGGGTCTGTCCATTATCGATTTGTTGAACAGTGACAAATCAAGAATGGGCCTCACTACCCGTCTTTTTGGGAACCAGAAAATAGCAGGAGTAAAACCCCTGATTTTCCTCTCCCTGCGGGACTCTGGAGATAACATTTTTCAGAGAGTTCCTGCATCTCATTGGAGAGTGAGGCATTGTTCATGGGATGACAGGATTGTTTCCAGTATCCTGGGGGTGGGGAGAACTGCAGTGTGTAACATCTGTTGATCAGCCTGCTCATCCAGCTGTCCAAGGAGCAGACGCGCTGCCACTCTGAGTAATGCTCTGAAAGCAGATGCAGCACCATGCGTTTGGTGCACTGTGGTTGCCCTGGAGGCGAGCCGAGCCAGAGCCGCTGTTGCGCGTGTTGGGTTGTTTTCCCGTGCAACCCATGGGCGCCTCTGCGCTGCGCTGTGGCAGCAGTGTCAAGGTGTTTAGGAGGGAGAGGTTCGAAAACGTGACACAAAGTTGAGGTGAGACTCTCGCACACTGTAGCGTGAGGAGAGGAGACACTGAGAGTGGACAGAGGTGTGTGCGCTGTCTTCATGAGGCGTAATGATGGCACTAGAGGCGCAGCCCCGGCGGCAGCCGAGGGGCGTCTCTGCCCCTGCCGATGATCACGGTGGTCGCGGCGCCACTGACTGAAGGAATGCTGAGGCCACACAGCGGGTCGTGTCCGGCCGACATGACATCTGACAATGTCCGCTTCCTCCAAAGCCGACCTGCCGGTGTCCACCACAGAGCGTGGCCCAAACATACCGTTCGGACTGATGGTGGCTTCCAGCAGGTCTCTCCTCGACGCCTCGGGGATGGAGGATTGTTACAGCCAGAGGTACCGGTGGATTTGTGTCTGCCAAGGGAGGCAGCTTGGGAGACGGCGATGGACGTGCACGAGTGATGTGCTGGCGGCCTTACTAATTTCACACGCCTCTTCCGGCGCCAGGTTGTTTGACTTAACGGCTAGCTTAGTCAATGATAAGGTTTTTATTTCCTATCGTGATTACAAATGATGTCTTTCAGAGTCATCAACTGACACCTCGACATCCGAGACCTCATCTGATACTGACTCCTCATCTGTGCTTTCTGAGGACGTGGTATTTTTGCTGCATTTTTAACCAGTTTTTACCTAAAACTTACACAGGATATTTATCAAAAACTTTTTCTCATGCTAGACTTGTGAGATGGTTTGGACCAATATTTCCAAGAAGGGCTATTGCCATCATCTCACCCACAGGATGACATGATGTAATAATTACCCAGCAGGGAACCCATGTACCCTTCCTTTTCTCTCATTTTACATCATAAGCAAACACGGATGGTTCTGCGCATGTGAAATTAAAGAGGATGTGCTGTAAAATGTCATTTTCATATAAGGTATTTTTGACTCTTGTTGTTAAAAGCTATTAATGCCGCTGGTTTGAGTCATATCTCTTCTGTGATATAATAAGTATTATTTTTGGTGTTTATATATTTATAGTGATAAACTGTTATAAAGGTGAATTTCTAGGGTTTTTGCATTTGTTATTGGTGATGGTTGTGTTTATGAGGTCTGTCCGTTTATGAAGTTCATTTTTCTCTTTGTTTCTCTCTCTCTCTCTCTCTCTCTCTCTCTCTCTCTCTCTCTCTCTCTCTCTCTCTCTCTCTCTCTCTCTTTGTCTCCAGCAAACAGACCCAGGTCCAGACCGTCCAGGTGCCCTCAGTGTTGCAGAACTACACGCCAGCAGTTGGTTCTGATGTTTAGAGCCTTTTGGCTCATGTGTCAAAAATTTGGTGTACACCAAGACAATTTGTAAATGTGATTTGTAAATGCGATTTATAAACTATTTCAGACGCTGATTTTTATCATGTGGATAAATTGCAATGATTTTGATTTAAGGTTTTTAATAGCGTTTGATTTTTATTAGGTATTGGATCAAAACACACTAGTAGCTATTGAATTGTTAGAGAGTTTAGCAGACAAAATCTTCAGAATGAGTCAGGTTTTTAAAACAATTTAATTGAATTTAAAATGATTTGAATGAAAACGACACAGCCACTACATCTAACAGCTCTGAACAGCCAGTAGATCCTCTCCTTGCTTTAAAACAAGCTCTCCCTAACCTAGAAATGTAAAATTTCACATCACAAGATCTCTGACTCTGAGGTTCATCAGTGCCACATCCAAACGTTACCCCCTGAAACAAAACACAATGAAAAAGTGGTGTTTTATGATTTTGAAACCTATGTCAACGAGAACGGCATTCACGTTCCATTTTTCAATTCAATTCAATTCAATTTTATTTTTATAGTGCCAATTCATAAAAGAAGTTATCTCATTAATCATTTTTAGTGTGTATATGAACCTGAGATGGTAAAACATGGAGCTCTCAGGGCACAGATTGTGCCAAAGAGTCTCTACTGCATTTCAGACGACCTTTGTACAAAAATGCAGTGTTTATATGTCTGAGGTTTTAATAGCTATCTCTTTATCAAAGCCATGGTCGACCTGGGTTTAACCCAGGTCGACCATGGCGAACCCTCTTTGATTATGCAAGGGTTTGAAGTCATTTGTGTCACCGATATCGATTACAAACAAAGATAAATTGACTCTATGTCCTTTCTTACCATGTGTTTAGCCGCCATGCGCAAAATGTTAGGCTTCAATTATAAAATCAAGGGGTACTTTCCTCACAGTTTTAGCTCAGAGGCCCATTTGAGTTACACAGGTGAGTAGCCATCCCCTCAGTCTTACGGTATTGAGACCATGACATTGGAGCAACTAAAAGACTTTTATAGCTGGTATGAGATGGTGCAGCACGGCACATTCAACTTAATGAGAGAGGCACACCTCTATTGTCAAAACGATATGGACATTCTCGCTGGAGGGTTGCATCTGTTCAGAAAACAGTATATCACTGAAACCGCTGTTGATCCCTTCAGCTGAGTGACCATCACGTCAGCATGCATGTGTTTCTTACAAACTTTCTACCACCGATATGGCACTTTGATAGACAGAGCAATTCTATATTTGTCAACTATATGCACACTTTTCTGAAAGGTAAACAGCAAGCTTCAGGTTACCCATCCTACGTTGTAGATAAGGAATGCAGGGAAAAGTACTTCAGTGACTATCATGCAAACCAAGGGATTATGCTGGAGGCTGATAAAATTAAACCAAACCCTGCTAAAAGGCATATTATGTCCTTTTGGGGTAAGTTCGCACAGAGATGCAACCAAACACAAACCAAACTAGTCACAGACCCAGAAGAATTCTTTAAGTCAAGTACTTCTCCTTCGTCAATGACAGTGACTTTGGTACACTGGTCTTACGGAGACCGTTGTATCACGCCACCAAACAAGGTAGATAACGTTTTTATAGCCGCTTTCACCACAGCTTAGGGGCGTCTGATGTTGTACAGTTATTTGAAACAGCTGCAAGACAGACTCCTTTAGACAGACAGAGCCTCATCTATGTCGCAAAAGAGGGAGAGACACGGCTCAAGCTGGATAATTACGTGGGAGATTTGATGGACGAGTTAGGGGGAGATAGCATGACAGAATTTGTGGCTGCGGGTCCAAAAAGTTATGCTTACCAAACTTGAAACAACAGCACGCAACAGTTAAAAGGCACAGATGCACCAATGCTGTGAAAGGGTCAACTTTGATAGCGTCAAAGACCTGGTTCAGGATTATGTGCAAAACGCGATTGTGTGCAAAGGCCAAGAGCAGATGGGCTCCCTCTGGAGAGTTTGTCTGTTATCTTTTGTAAAGAACAGACTGTGTGGTGAAAAGATCCGGCTCTTGTATGTGTACCCTGTAGTGGTAAACATATTTTAAAACTCTCTGACGGATATCCCCTGATTAAATTGAGGTTGGAAAGCTTTTGGCGGGCACCTGTCTCCCGTCCTGACACAGAGCCATGTATTCAACATTGTTGTGAAGTAAATTGAAGGGTGACAGATCTCTTTTTCTTTTGAAGGCTTCAGGGACAGCGCCCCCTACTTGATTTTCATAATAACTCACAAAATGGTAAGGATCGAGCCTCTGATGCATCATTTTCGTCACAGAGGATTTTTATTGGAAGGTCTAAAATGGAGTTTCACAATAGTCTTCCAAAGGTAAAATTTATAGGGTTATTTTGATCCATCTTTATCTCATTGTGAATGTTTTCGATGTGTTGCTTGACCACCAGTAGGTAGCAGGGTGGATTAAAATACTGCGTGACGATGTCCCTGTACGTCCCTCATACTCCCTTTATATCAGCCGGATAGGTAGCCAACTTTTGATTGTAAACAAGCCATTTTCCCGGCTTAACCACCAACATGCCACAGGGGGATGAACTCGTAGATGATATTGACCTCCTGCCTGAAATTCAAATCTCTTTTGAATGGCGCTAAACCCTAAATAAACATCAGAGTAAATTTTTCTAAGAAAGGCATTCAGCTCTGTCTTGAGCTGGTCCAGGTTGTGATAATAACCTCCCCTAAACCTCTGACAGTTGAACAACTCGCTCTCTGATGCTTCATCTTTCGGTTTCTTCCTCCATTCAAAATAGGCTTCCTCGTTAGAAATGTTATACCAGGTGTGGGGGTATGAAATCTCTGTCAGAGCTACCTCTCATGGGCCTTCTAAATCAAAATGCTGTGCTAAATCAACGTGGTAGCTGGAGCTTGTGTTATTTTTAAAACGTCGAGACTGCCGTTGGAGACAACGTAGAACCCTTCTCCTGAGATTTGGTCCATGTTGTAATGAATCAGATTTGACGTGCCTATTTCTCAGGCCAGTTTTTCCAACGCACCAGCATTTGTTTTTTTATCCCTGACAACACGCTCGTCCAAAATTTCTTCTACTTGAAATGCTTTGTCTTTAGCAACCTTGACTTTTTGCAACTCTGCTTCGTAAAACGTGCCTTGGATAGGTTCTCTGTCATAATCTTTCAGTTTGTACACAGGGGGTTGGCGAGGTATGCGTTTGGTTACTGTAAACAATTCATCCGTTTAACTAAATTTTTTTTGTATTTTTTCCATTTATTTATTTATTCATATAGTGCCAATTCATAACACAATTCATTGCAGTTTTCCTATAGAGCAGGTCTAGACCATACTCTTTAGAATATTATTTACAGAGGCCCAACAAATCCCACCATGAGCAAGCATTTGGCAGTGGCAAGAAAAAACTTCCTTTAAGAGGCAGAAACCTTGGACAGAACCAGACTCAAAGGTGTTAGGTTTTGAGAGAGAGAGAGAGAGAGAGCGAGAGAGAGAGCGAGAGAGAGAGAGAGAGAGAGGTCTCTCTGTAAACTGTTTATATTTTTTTATCAAACACTCCCCTCAGTTTGGATGTTCTCACCAAATCTCCCTTCTTTAAATTCATCTTTAATTTGTTTTTGTTGTGTATGGCAAATGTACCATACAGATTTTCAAAGACTTTTTCTGATGTCACATGCTCAAGCGTAATTTTTTATACTTTTATGATAACTGTTATTGTAGCTGTCAAGCAATTCCTATAAGATATCCCCCTATGGCTGACTTTTTTAATAACCTAGTGACATCTGGGTCACAGGTCAGACTGGCCAATGCTGCGTTCGATGGCTCTCAGGATTGTGGGAAAGTTCAGTTAACAATCATCCAAATGAATGAATTCATCTGTGGAGTCCCAACAAAGGATAGCTCCAAACCCCCAAACCCGTAAATGAAAGCAAACATCGCGAAAACTTGAAAGGAAATGGTGTTCCACCAATCTGGAAGAATCTCGTTCAGTCTAGTCACAATTAAAACAATTATATCCAGTTATATCTATCAATCAAGCCCGATTAAGCTAATCAGTTGTGATTAGTTAAATTGCTCTGTGACTTTCTCGCTAGACTAAGGATTTTATTTCGAAAAAGTGACAAGTGACAAATCTAGTGAGTGAGTCCATTTGGGAGCTAAATTGAAGACCATGTCAAAGAAATTAAACTACCCTATAACTACCCTATTAGACATATATTAAATGTGCATTTAACTTAATATTGCATTGTGGCATATGAGTAAATATAATCTGTTTATATGACAAAAAATAGTTATACTGTAAATGCAGGGGTGTGCAGTGCTTATGGTACATATTTACATATTTTGAAAATGCATTCGAATCTGTAATGATGTTTTTAAAAATATGGTCTAAAACTGGGCTAAATGTAGCCCAAAAAATCCTGGTCTATATCAGAGCTATGGCATAGAGGCGATATTGAAATCAGGTTTATTGCTTAGTGGGTTAGGATACTGATGCTGACACACATGGCCTTTTTTAAGCTAGTGCGAAGCCAGTGGTATCATATGAATCTTGAGATTGCAATGAATCCATTGATGCCAAACATGTCATGCTAGCTTACTGGGAAAGGGGCTAAAAAAGGGACTGTCTTTACTGCAAGGTCTGCGACACATCAATGCCAAATGATTGCTTGTAAACTTTTAGTAGCCACTTCATGAGCTCACCTTGTCTCACGTCCTCTGTAACAAATATGGGACCTGATGCTGCTCCACTCTCGGTGGCTGTTTCTGAAACTGAGGGCCATGTGTTTCATGATGTTAAGCTTTTAATGTTGATAGATAGAATGGCATATGACATTGTAGCTATGATGCTGATTAATTTACCAATTAATTTATGTTATAGGCTACAATCCAAATATGCTCCAAGCTAGATTCCTAGCTGACTGCCTTCAGTCTAAACAACTGCTGATATTAGCTTAAACCATTCTTAAACTGTGTAGTTTTGCTCAATTTTCTTTTGAAAGAAATTAGTCAAAAGCTGTTTCCGCTCAGTTTGCTTTGTTGTCTCTGTCCTTTCTTTTCTTTTTTGGTACCCTGATTTTCCTTTCATGGAGAAAGATATGATTTACAATGCAAGTTGCCTCCAGCATCAGCAGTCACTTATGGCTGATTAGCCATTTTGCACCTTTTGTAAGTGGTGAGAAGAGCCTCAGAGAGCCTCCACTTTTTTTAAATACAAAATTCTGTCTCTCAACCGATTTCTTCAGCCAATTTTAATTTAGTTATGACACTAATTAGCCTACTTAGATATAAAAAATAAAACATCCCGGATCAAACACTCGACGGGTGGACATGTTCCGAGCTGACAGAGCGCAAGACTTCGGCAAAATGAAAGGATGAGGACTATGTGTTTCCATTGATGATGCTTGGTGCTCAAATGCAGGCAAAGTGGACGGAAACCCAAATGTCGAGCTTTTTATGTGAAGATGAAAGCCATATTATCATCACAATCTGCTGTTTACATTCCACCACGCGCAAATTCAAAAAATGCACCGCAGAATTATTTCCTGGGTATAATACGTATATGTATATAAGTATATAAATAACTGTATATATTTATTTTGTATGTACCCTATTCTAATATACATTAAATCATCTGTTATGTTCTATGTGTGTAGCATGAAGGCACTACAAACATCATTTCATTGTACAACCTTGTGTTGTAAAATGATAAATAAATTACCTTGTACCTTGTAAATATAGAAAATATATTATAAATGTACATGTTGTAACTGAGATGATGTAATGTTACACTGATATGATGTTCTAAAATCTAAAGTTTGGTGCATTAAATATCTTTCTGTTGTTCTCCAGTGATTTCTCACAGAGCATGATAGACTGCCTGGTCCTCCAAGTTTTCTACTTGTGCCACTGTTGTCATACTGAAGATATTGTACTTGGTCCCAAACACCTCCGAGACACATTATCTAAAGATATAGTTACTCTAGATGGCATTGTCCTGGCCTACAGCAGCACCGTAAGCAACCTCGGAGTTATCTTTGATCAGGATTTATCCTTTAACTCCCACATGAAACAATCTTCAAGAACTGCCTCTTTTCACCTATGTAACATTGCAAAAATCAGGCACATCCTGTCTCAAAATGATGCCGAAAAATTAGTGCATGCATTTGTTACTTCTAGGTTGGACTACTGCAATTCCTTATTATCCAGCTGCCCGAATAAGTCCCTTAAGACTCTCCAGTTGATCCACAATGCTGCAGCACGTGTACTGACAAGAACTAGGAAAAGAGATCATATTTCTCCAATATTAGCTTCTCTGCACTGGCTCCCTGTAAAATCCAGAATAGAATTTAAAATCCTTCTCCTCACCTACAAAGCTCTTAACGGTGTGGCACCATTGTATCTTAATGATCTCATAATACCTTATTATCCGACTTGAACACCGCGCTACCAAAATGCAGACTTACTTGTGGTTCCTAGAGTCTCCAAAAGTAAAATGGGAGCCAGAGCCTTCAGTTATCAAGCTCCTCTCCTGTGGAATCACATCCCAGTTTGGGTTTGGGAGGCAAACACCATCTCCACATTTAAGAGTAGGCTTAAAACTTTCCTCTTTGATAAAGCTTATAGTTAGGGCTGGCTTGGGTGAGTCCTGACCTAAAATAAACAATTCTAGGTTGTATTTGTATTGTGCCTCCCTCTCCAGCACCCTCCTCCCCCAAAATCTCTCTCTCTCTCTCTCGCTCTCAAACACGGCAGCGGCGGATGGCCACCCACCATTGAGTCTGGTTCTGTACAAGGTTTTTACCTCTTAAAGGAAGTTTTTTCTTGCCACTGTCGCCAAATGCTCGCTCATGATGGGATTTGTTGGGTCTCTGTAAATAATATTCTAAAGAGTACGGTCTAGACCTGCTCTATAGGAAAAGTACAATGAGATAACTTCTGTATCTTCTGAATTGGCACTATATATATAAATTTAATAAAATTGAATTGAATTGAATTGCTCATGGCAATCTGACCTGCTCGCTGATGTCTCTTGAGGTGATCGCAAAACTAGAAGACACTGGATATTGGATAGTTTTACCTCTTCAGGCCTAAAAAAATTATTAGAATTAAACAATCTTAGAAGGTAAATATTGTAATAAACCATGTTAAGTAACTGGACAGGCTGATAGGCTACTGTTCTCACCACCTTTTTTTTACCCGGTATGGTCCCGTGTCAGAACAACACACACTTGGGAACCATGTAAGAAAAATATATACTCATTATTTTGCAAAGATCAGTTCATCAGACAACAGCATGTTGTTCATGGACTGAGCAGAGGACTACTGCTGCTGTGTTAAGATCTATTAAAATCCTACAATTATCAGAATCAAATTCAGAATCAGAAATACTTTATTGATCCCCGAAGGGAAACTCTTTGTTACAGCAGCTCGCCTTTACGTCAGTGCACACAGGACAAAGTACTAGCAAAAAATATAATACAATACACTATAAAACAGGTCAGGAAATAAATTAAGTACCAGGTGGGTAAAAGTATAAGATAAAATAAGTGTGAGGTACCAAGTGGGTTTACCGGTTGATGATGATAATACAGTATAATAATAAAATGTAATAATATAAGTAATAAGTAGTGGTGCAAGTACTGTCGAGTTAAGTGTAGCTTATAGAGATTATTAAGATATTGCACAGCAGTAATGGAGGTATATAATATCAATATCCATAAATAGGAAAAACTACCATAGGAGAACTAAATATTGCACGGGAGTAGTACACAGAATATTGCACAATTATTCAAGTATGGCAGAGATGAAATGATCACTGTCCAGTTTAGTGACCTAGGATCATACAGACTGACACTTAGAGGGAAGAGTTTGATGGCCACAGGCAGGAATGACTTCCTGTGGCGCTCTGTGGTGTTTTTGGTGGGATGAGTCTTCCGCTGAAGGTGCTCCTTTGCTTGCACTCCAGCACATCATGGAGTGGGTGGGAGACACTGTCCAAGATGGCATGTAGTTTGGCCAGCATCCTCCTCTCTGACACCACCACCAGAGAGTCCAGCTCCACCCCCACAATGTCACTGGCCTTACGGATCAGTTTGTTGAGTCTGTTGGCGTCCGCTACCTTCAACCTGCTGCCCAGCATGCTACAGCATACAGGATAGCACTGGCCACCACAGACTCATAAAACATCTTCAGCATTGTCCGGCAGATGTTGAAGGACCTCCTCAGAAAATAGAGACGGCTCTGGCCCTTCCTGTAAACAGCTTGCGTGTTCTTGGTCCAGTCCAGTTTATTATCCAAGTGTACTCCCAGGTACTTGTAATCCTCCACAATGTCCACACTGACCCCCTGGATGGAAACCGGGGTCACTGGTGCCTTGGCCCTCCGTAGATCCACAACCAGCTCCTTAGACTTTGTCTCATTGAGCTGCAGATTGTTCTGCTCACACCATGAGACAAAGTTACCCACCGCAGCCCTGTACTCAGACTCCTCACCACCGCTAATATATCCCACCACAGCAGCGTCATCAGAAAACTTCTGAAGGTGGCAGGAATCTGTGTGGTAGCTGAAGTCTGTGGTGTAGATGGTGAAGAGGAAGGGATAGAGGACAGTCCCCTGAGGGGCCCCAGTGTTGCTGACCATGCTGTCCGACACACAGTGCTGCAGGCGCACGTGCTGTGGTCTGCCAGTCAGGTAGTCCACAATCCAGGACACAAGGGGGGCATTCACCTGCATTGCTGCCAGCTTCTCACCCAGCAGGGCAGGCCGGATGGTGTTGAAAGCACTGGAGAAGTCAAAAAACATGACCCTCACCGTGCTTGCCGGCTTGTCCAGGTGGGTGTGGATGCGGTTAAGCAGGAAGATGATGGCGTCCTCAACTCCCAGTCGGGGCTGGTAGGTGAACTGAAGGGGGTCCAGGAGGGGTCTGACCATGGGCCGCAGCTGTTCCAGCACTAGTCTCTCCAGTGTCTTCATTATGTGGGAGGTCAGTGCCACCGGTCTGTAGTCCTTGGAGCCCCTGGGACGCGGTGTCTTTGGCACAGGAATGAGCCAAGTTGTCTTCCACAGAACAGGGACCCTTTGAAGACTCAGGCTCAGGTTGAAGACATGTTGAAGGACTCCACATAGCTGGGGGGCACAGGCTTTTAGCACCCCGGGGCTAACGCCATCGGGGCCTGCAGCCTTGTTTGAATGGAGTTTCATCAGCTGTCCTCTCACCTGGTCGACAGTCAGGCACACAGCAGAAGTTACAGGTGGGGGAAGGGGGGAGTCATTAGTGTGAAGAGAGCTGTTAGCTGTAGTAAATGTAGCTGTAACTTTGACCAGTTACTCACATATGTCTTTGTGCCCCTGCAGAGCAGAGACTGCCACTGCTGCTTTGCTTGGTCTGAGTTTTACTGTGTATACTCATTTGAATTTTACTGTTTGGTATTTATTTATTTTTCTATTTCTTTGATTGGACTTTTACCTGATTTTATTTAATGACCTTTTATTAACATTCAGTTGTATTTTAATTGTGTTAGTTTTACTTTTAATTTGGTTTTACTTTGAGAGGACTATTCATTTAGGATTCCTTGTTTAAATAGTAAAGAAGCATCCTTTATAGAGGTGGTAACAGCTATTTTAGTGGGGTGGTGCAGCAAGTAGCTCTTTCTCGTATTTGCATGCCTTCATCATCTTCGGCATCAACGCCAAGCACATTGCCAACCCCTGCGTCAGACCTTTGCAAACTAAGGACTGCGCCTGATCTCCTGCTTGCTGCTCTATTGCATCACAACCAACTTTCTGCAGCATCTTAAAGATTTTGTACATTCTGTTATTTATTGTCATTTTATATTATTGGCATTTGTATTTTTAAAACATTTATTTATTTATTTATATTATTTAAGGATAAGTGATTTTATATGGATTTTTAAAATAAATTATGTTTTACTCTGTTAAAAATCCACATCTCTGATTTTACTTGTGGACTTGCTGTTGGTGGGAAACCCCTTGGTCTTGCTAAAGTTCAAAATGAGCTTAGGTAAAAAGGTTGAGAGTACTCTTTGGGTAAAAGTCCCAAGGTGGCATTGTTGACATTTATTGGAAATTAAATTTAGCAGAGTCCTCTGTAGACTCGGTTACATATGGACTGAATCCTGTAGTTGCCTGAACACTGCTATGGTAGGCTAACATGACGTTTGACAAGAGTACATCTTCTACAAACTGAGATAACATGGATATCAAGGTGTGATTAAACCTTTCAATGAGTCCGTCAGATTGAGGGTTATAAGCCGAGGTTTGTGTTTTACTGATGTTCAGCAACTGGCACTTCTCTCTAAATAGGTTTGAGTCGAAATTGCACCCCTGGGGCACCATACTGACAAACCCACTGGTCCTTCTGCTGAGATTAGATGGCCCAGATATTGAACTTGGGTTACAAACAGGTTACACTTAAAGGGCTTAACTTTAAGGTTTGCGTGGCAGAACTTGGAAAGAACCTCATCCAACCGGAACAAATGCTTCTGAAAAGTGATGTTACGTGAATCCGTTTAGATATTATCAGCCTTTATAATTGACCCCATTTTTTCCACTTGACATTAACAGTTAAAGCTGTAGTGTGGAACTTTTGTCTCCCCCTTCTGGCAGTGAGAGCAATTACACAAACACTGTTGACGCGCGCTAATGATGTATGCCTACAGTGAGCTCGCCCCAGGCTTGTGTTCAGAAATAGTTATAACACAGAAAAATTTCCACAGTTCCAAGACAATAATCCATTATTTAGGTAGAGTAAATGTAGCCTACTCAAAATATTTTACCAACCTGTCCAAGACCAGTAATGTGACATCTGTGTCTGCCCTCAGTCCCTTCTCTCAGCGCTCTCCAACAAGGAAAAGCTAAAGCAATGGTTGTCCGTGTTTGTCATCGCCATTGATCGCTTTCTTTTTTTGACAGTAATCCTTGCTCTGAATGCTGAGTTTCTTTTTTATCTGGAGCATCAGAAACTTTTCTTGGACCCTTCTTAGGTTTTACTTGCTGTAGCCTACTCCGTCACTACGGTTGCTCCAGAGCCATGTAGAGAGAGAGTTACGTCATCTCCATTCAGTTTCAATTCAAGTAGCTTTATTGGCATGACTGCATACAAGACAATGCCACTCCTATTGCCATGTCCCCTTTTAGCCATTTGGCATGAACACAAACACACACCTTCTCACACACACACACACACACACACACACACACACACACACACTTGACCTCCATGTCAAGTTTCAGCCTCCTAGGGTGAAAATTGTGGCCACCAAAGGGTGGGGACATTTTTGTGGACCGACTGACCGACCGACAGATAGAGCTGCTAGTCACAGCTAAAAATTCCAACATTTTCCTTGTAATGACATTAAAGCTACACATGGACACTTTCAGCAGCTTGTACCATAAATCTGCCATTACTTGTTTGTGATATTTTTTTTCTAGAAATTAAACTCATCCTGCTTCATGTCTTGTCCTCTTATCTGTATTTTTTCTATTTATGAAAGACAAAGTATTGTTTAAGAAACCACTGGTATTTTTATTATTATACTCTTATATTGGTATATTGATATTGGAAATTGTAAAACACATCTGCAGTATTATTTATTTTATGTCCTGTCATCTGTAATAAATTTGATGAGGATGCCTTGCTGTATTGGTAATAGTCATGTTTCCATAAAGAGTAATTATAGCAGACTAAAAATCAATGTATGAATTATATTTTATCAGTATTTTTTTAATACATAGTTTGGTCATTATTCATTTCCTTTATTGACTGAAACACAGATAAAATTAATCATATTTTGATTACCCCAGCAGCTGATGTCAGAATGAATAATGTGTAATAATGTGCTGCCAACTGATAAAACAAACACAAAGAATGAAACCATGTGAGAAGGAGCTCAAATTTGGGAAGCATGAAAGATCTGTTTCTGAAATTCACTGTTTATGTTTTGCAATATACATGTGTTAATTACTGTGCACAATTTTATTCTGTTTTTATTCACTCCTACATTCAGAGGTGTATTCATATTAAAATAAATTCCTGTTCTGTTTGTGGGAGATACAGAACAGGATGTTCAGGACAGACTGTGATGCTTTGGAAGCGTGTCTGTCTTCCACTAGAGGGAGGCATTTTAAAAGTCAACTGAGTTGCTCCTCATTAGGAGTCATTTATGGACCAGGTGCAGCTCATAAAAGTGCTTCAGCTCAAGCAATTAACTTTATTAGCTTTGCTGAAAACATTCCCCTGCATATCCCACAATGCAGCTTTTATTTCATTTCCAACCAAGCACAAACACTCAGCCGGATATAACATATTTATGCACTTTGTGCTGAACTAAATACATGGAACAACAACAGCTTCAGTATCATTTAACCCAATTTCCTAACATTTTTATGCAGAATAATTGTCATCATCAGATTCCCACTTCTGTTTGCTGTTAGGAAGTGTACTGATTTGTTTAGATGTGTCAGCTGCTGATGTGATGAATACGTCATGCTGCACATGAAGGTGACTGGCTCCAACACAGAGCAGTGAAACCCATGGGTGGGCACGGTAAATAGTAGAGTGAAATTACTATGAAGGCTGCTTTGGGCGGTTGCTCATCTGCATTGTGTCCTGTCCCTATATAAGTAGAAGAGTTTTATGGGAGTTCATTTATTTGGGACCCTTGGCCCTCCAGGGTCTCTCATTCCTCAGACAAACCAGGTATTTCACAGCTTGGGTGGAGGGGGAGGAACACCCCGATCACCTTCTATAACTAACAACCTCAGACACACCCAGGACGCCTTACTCGTCTGCAACCTCTCCAATGAATTACACTATGCACACATGCAACTATTTTGCACCCCCAACCTTGTTCTGGTATATGGCATTGAAATTGAACATTTAATAGTCTTTCCAAAGAATCCTTCTTTATTGGACCATTATTTAGTAACTTTCCTATTACTGGACTACACCCTATTAGGCAAATACTCACACTAAATGTCTGTTGGATAGTGCTGTAGCAAAATTTAGGGAAGTGATTCCATCTGCATTTAATTCATTGCCACATCTCAATATAACAGAGGACTCCTATGCTAATTTCAGTCCCTCCCAAATTGATCATCTTGTTGATAGTGCTGCAGGCTCACTATGAACAACACTTGACATCATGAAAACTTGAGAGGAAAGAGCATTCCACCAATCTGGAGGAATCTTGTTTAGTCTGGCAAGTCTTAAAACATATAGGAAAGCCCCCCGTAATGCCAGAGCAGCCTACTACTCATCATTAATAGAGGAAAATAAGAACAAATCCAGGTTTCTTTTCAGCACTGTAGCCAGGCTGACAGAGAGTCACAGCTCTATTGAGCTATATCCTTCAGTAGTAACGACTTCATGAGCTTCTTTAATGATAAAATTGTAGAGACAAAATTCATCACATCCTGCCCTCAACTGGCAACGATTTATCCTTACAGACAACCTTAGAAACAGCTGTAAAACTTGATATATGTTTATACAGTTTTTTCAACCTTCTTCAACTAACGTAACAGGCTATGTACCACAGTCTTTAAAAAAAGCTGTAATTAAACCTCTACTTAAAAAGCCCACTCTCGATCCAGGGGTTTTAGCCAACTATAGACCTACAACCTCCCCTTTATCTCTAAGATCCTTGAGAAAGCAGTTGCCAATCTTGACTTGTTATGTGACTTTCTACATAATAATTTATTTGAGGATTTTCATTCAAGATTTAGAGTGCATTATAGCACAGAGACAGCACTGGTGAAAATTACAAATAACCTAATTGCATTGGACAATGGACTTGTCTCTGTACTTGTCTTGTTAGATCTTAGATGGATGGAAAGATGGAAGTTAGGTTAAATAACAGATATGTCAATACTGACTCGCAGGAGACAGGACATGAATCCAGGATGACAGTTTTGGACGTAAACACTTAAGGGAAAACTAGGGTACCATGGGAGTTCATGTGACATAACTTTTAACTAGCTGCTTATGTCCACGAGTGTTGCACGACTTTCTGCACAGGGGGTCACAAACTGCGCCAAAACTTAGGACCACAAGAACTGTACGTGCCTACAAGTGTACCAGCTGCACATGTATGGAGCACATCTGCATACGCAGACATCCAATGTAATATATACAGAACTGCATGCACATCTGTCTGCTGCCCACCTCCACGTTTGTGTAGGAGTACATCAGTGATCTAATGCTCATCCACCACCTGCCCTCCACACCCTTGTTCTGTGCTGCTCTATATGAGCATCACACTATTTCCTGCATTGGCCCTGAATGCTGCCACTGAACGTATATTGCTAATGCAGACTAGTTGAATGTAATTTGTAAGAGGCACGCTTGCTATTTGTATATGTATGGATCAACCCTGTCTCCTAATAATTACGTTCACATACAACTTCTTTGCTTTATCAAACTTGCTATGTAGAAAAGGAATGTCAGATTAGTTTTTAATTACCATAACAATAATTTATATTGAACATATGCGCAAACTGTTTGCTGCTAACACACAATATTGATACTAAGCATATCTGCAAAATGTTCACTGCCAAAGTATTTCCATAGTTTTCCTACAATATCAGCTAGTAGCAACTAAAGCGTGATTAAGGTTTTAAGGTTCTCTTTAGGAAACTTAAAGCATTTGGTTAAGGTTAAGGAAAGATCGTGTTCTTGAAAAGTCAACCCTGACTTCAAGCAGAAGACAAGAAGTCTTGTCTCTGGAGTTTAAGACCTATGCTTTGTACGTTCAACCATCCACCCCGACCTACTCTGGTTCCACACCTCTGAATCACTGCTCACATCACTGATTTATTCAGTGATTCAAATAAGTTTGCTGCTGTGCTCATTAATGGCTGTTTCTGCCGGGTGAAGAAACAATCAACAAATCAGAGCTTTTTAGACAAGATTAAGAATGGGGCTTCCAGTGCCCTAGTTGTCAATATGCATCCACGTAATTGTAATGTCCCCGTGGTTGATTCCAGCCAGGGATATTTTCATGGATAAGTAAGAAAGATAACAACAGAAAATTGGCAACAAGCGTGGATGAGATTGTTAGTGAGATGGGCATTTCAGTTTGATTATCAGGCTAACATAATGACGCACAGATTATTTTTTTACCAAGATAACGAGACATTTCTATTGAACGTATCTGCAAGCCTGATGTGGGATGCATTGATCGTTTTTTTTTTTTTTGTTTTTTTAAAAAAAATTTATTTTGCTAAGTAGGTTTTAGTAGCCTAAACAACACATAAACCCTGAGTGCTGTGGTTTGTACACCCAACCTTCCACTACATCCTCCTCCCTGCAACCTCTTCCTGGATTGAAAAAAATGTTGACATTGAACATACTTCTGGTGTTACTGGCGCCAGCCCTAGGGGAAGCTGGGTGGTAGCAAGTGGCACACAGCTAGGGTTAGACTGTGTAGCCTAAAGGTGTGGTGTAGCTGTGGAGAGACGAGAAGGAGACGTGTTAGTCTTGCCACTACTTGTTTAATTCTGACTATCATTTAATTATCTCATTCTTACAAAAATCAATTAATAAAAAGATATAGGGCAGTAAATAAATTAACACAGATTTGGTAATAAACACTAAAATAATATCTAAATTGGCTAAAAACATTAATAGACTATAAAATAAACCATGAAGTGCAAATAAAAATACATACTTTAACATTTCTCTTTCACATCTTTACCACATACACACACAAGCAGGTCGGCAACATAAAAGAAAAAGCGCCTCCGAATGGCGGCAAAACTGTCTCCCTACAGTCTGAACAGTCGGCATGGCGGCTGCCTTAAACTTGAAATTTCGTAACATTTACAATTAAAACTCTCTAAATTTCCACTAATAAGCACTTTAAGCGAGTTGCATTGCTTAAATAAGGCTTTAAACACATTATAGCTACACAATTGACACTGAACATGGCGGACTAGTGGTGAACACAAGACGACATGAAACAGTAACAAAAACAAATACATTTTACTTTAAACTAAACTCTCTGACACATTTACAGTTTGTACAAAACCTTTACACAGCAATTTGAAGTGTGTTTGGACCAAGTTTGAGTTAATAAAATAACTTTTTAGTCATACCTGTGGAGAGACAAGGAGGAGACGTGTTAGTCTTGCCACAGCTTGTTTAATTCTGAAGCTGCGCCTGTGCTTCGTCCCTCTAGTCGTCCCTCTAGTCCCCACAGTAGCGCTTAGAGCACCCAAAATAAAGGTTCTAAAAGTTTCTCCATAAAACTTTAGATGTAGCCTTTTCCAACCTACTACACTGGCAGCAATTACATTTCCTCCTTCTTAGGCTGTGGCTTAGAGGTAGAGCAGGTTGTCTACTAATTGGAAGATTGGCAGTTCAATCCTGGCTTCCCCCAGCCCACATGTTGAAGATGGGCAAGATACTGAACGCCAAAATTGCTTCGGAAGGCTTTGCCTTCAGAGTGTGTGTGTGTAGTTTCTTTGTTCTGATGAGCAGTTGGCACCTGCCATCAGTGTGTGACTGGGGTGAATGACATGTAGTGTAAAGCGCTTTGAGTGGTTGGAAGACTAGAAAGGCACTATACAAGTACATTCCATGTCCGTATGCCTACTGTACTGTATTAGATACAGTAGTGTCAGTTGAAGATGTTACCTCTGTGCGTCTGTTCACTTTGCTTTGGGTCTGCCCTTCATTAGCTGTCATCCACATGCCTAAGATCTGCCCTGTGCCTTATTGTTCAGCTGGTTAAAGGACCAGTGTGTAGGATTTAGTGGCAAGTAGAGGTGAGGATGCAGGTTACAACTAACTGATAATCCTTCCCCTCACCTTCCCATTCCAAGCGTGTAGCGCAGGTTTATTGTGGCCGCTAAACTAGCAAAAAACGCAAAAGGCTCTCTAGAGCCAGTGTTTGGTTTGTCCGTTCTGGGCTACTGTAGAAACATGGCCATGCAACATGGCGGACTTTGTGGAAAAGGACCCGCTCCCTCTGTTGATATAAAGGGCTCATTCTAAGGTAATGAAAACACAATTCTTATTTTCCGGTGTTTATACACTAATGAAAACATATTTATGAATATAAAATTCTACTTGTGCCAATATTTTTGCCAGTACCCCCCCAAATCTTACACACTGGTCCTTTGTCTACAGACTCTTAATTAGGCACAACTTCAAAGTCACACTCCACACCGGTGCTGAGGTGAGCCAGATATTTATATCATACAACAGCACCCAAGGTCCTGAAAAATTAATGAATGGTTAGAAGGAATCCGACTCATGGCTGTCGAAGAAAATTATGAATCGATTGGGTATCACCAGGTGGACATTTTGAGGCCACATTTTCTTTACTCTCTTTCTTCTCGCCATGGAAAGACATTGTGCACTTGTAGGAGATACAACGTGCTATCATCCTGAGCATTTTCAGCAATAAAGACTTAATTTTGCTTTTATCCTAGCTTTTACCACCTGTTTCTGCTGTGGCAAGGCCTACAGTACAACACAGGTACAACATGGGCTAAGCTACAACTCTGCTTATCCTCTCAGCAATACATATGCAACCACACAGACCTTACATATAAATATATGTATTAAATATATGCGGCGAGTATGAACATGAAGAAGAACTGTGAACTGTAAAGAGTTTCAAAACATCAACAGTGAACAGATTCAAGGCATCAGTATTGTATATCATGTTGTGGGCTGCCACTCCTCCCTTTTGTTGTTTGTTCAAGAAAAGTCCTTTGACTTGATTATTGCCATAGGTAATAGTCAGGCAAAAGGAAGTATGGACATTTTGGAAGTAAGCACACAACAAATGTGTGTACTTTATCATTTTATACTAACTGAGTGTGTGCTGACAGATATCAGTCAAGCTACAGATGGATGCCAAATAAAGTTGACTGCAGTGTGGGACAGTCACTCAAAAACACTTGGTGCTGAGTTTTATGTAGTCTTAATCTTTCCAGTGTGGATGTTCGACAGACTCAAAATACAGTAAGGATTACTAGTATACAGTAGGAACACAAGGACAGAGATGATATTATTCAAAATCCTCTTGAATTTTGGTTAAATGGACAGTAATTTGGTGAAACTATTTTAGGGCAGGCTAAAACGGTTTGGTTAGTGTTAGTTTTGAATGGCCTTCTTTGAAAATAAACACACATCTCAGCCCCTCTGACCTCAAAACATTTACTTTTCATCACCACATTTCCCATGTCCCATGAGAGTCTAGCAGGTCTTCATTACTTCCTGGTGGGGAAACTGATTTCTCTGTCTCACACACACTTTTACTGCCGTAGTATTTCCAGAGTAGTATTTGCATTTTAAGACATTTTACTCATTTAAAAAAAATGTCATGAGACCAGAGCCAGCTGACTCCTCTTCATATGTTTCAATCTCTGGCTGAGCGAGGCTGGGGTCAGCAGATTGCTTATGCTGATCCCAATGATTGGAGTGCAGGTAATCACCATAAGCAATTTAAATGTTATTGATTTAACCTCCCACATGCTGTAATTGAACACTGTGGCCATGCACCCAACTCCCTCACCTCCCAATTCTCTCTTTCATTCCATTTCCGAGGTTTTTCTTATTCTCTTTCACAACATTTTTTAGCTCACGCTTTTATTATTTCAGGGTCTTTCCCCTCCTTCTTTCTTCCTCTGCTCACATCTTTCTCCATGCTAAACTGTAGGCCTCTGTCATTCTGTATCCTCAGGCCAAGAGAATTGGCGGGCGCACCAATAGCCAATCAATAGGCATTCTGTCATGGTAACAATAGAAATGTTCAATTAACAACCAGCAGTGGATAATTTACAGTCTCAACATCATTATTTTTCCATTGTGTGTGTCTGTGTATGTCTTAGAGAAGGCTGGGGAGAGGGGAGGTGGCACACAAAACAGTGGGTTTTTTTTGTATTCATAAAAATCATTTTCTGATAATTCTACTCTTCAATAGACCGTTATTACTAATCACCAAACTTAACACAAAAGCCCAATTTCTTACTTAATTATCCTACAATTTTGGTGTTTTTAGATAACAAGGACAGTGTGATTGTAAATTACAGAGTGGGAATGACAAAAAAAGACAATTCTTTCATTAAAATATTCCCAAAGCTGTTTAATATCTTCTTCATTATACTGAGCCATAATGGAGGACTAGATTCAGCACTCAGATCAATTAATAAATGGCAAAAACTCCACCTGGGAGACACACTTGTGCATTCTCCATTTTTCATCACACTCTGCCATTCCTCATGAGAGATCACAATTTCTTGTTTTAATATTTTAGTGTTCTAACTAAAGCTTAAAAATTCTTTCCAGGTAGCACACTATATCATCTTGACATTTCAAAGTACTGAAACCTTTGGAATAAAGTGTTTTTTATTAAATTCTATTAACATAATTTATGCTTGTCAGGCAACCCACCTCAGTGGAAGCTGAGTTGGGGTTGTGGAGGGACTCAACTGCCATATTTCATCCTCTGGTCCTCTCAGATGGAAGACTTGGCTGCTAAGACACATGTAACACAGTGATGATGATTAGTGCAGGAGACAAACTGCCCAGCACTCAGTGTCATCATTCACTTCCTGCTTCAGCATGGCATAATCCACAGGGAGTGTTTGAGGAGGATTAATACGTAATTCTTAATTTAGCTATCACTATAACAAAGAACTAAACAGAGTGTTCACTAATCAATCAATTCAATTATTCATAGTTTTTTAACACTGTATATGCACAAAGTATTTCATACCAGCACATTCAGCAACGTCTGCTGTTACTCAGTATGGGTATTGATGTTTAACATAGCCTATCAGTTGGTCGAGGTGTGTTTGTAACATCCAGTCTGATAACTAAATTTGTCTGGCACAATTTTCTTACATAACATAGCATACATTGTATTGTATGTTATCCATACAATGTATGTAGATATGATTTATATGGTGTGTTTAAAATATATAAACAGACTGCTTCAAAACAGACCTCTACTCAAATCATATGCTTACAGTCTGACAGGACAGAAAACTGGAAAATTATGTAAAGTCAGTCCATGTCATTGTGATGGCTGGCACTGGGGCCGGGGACATGCTGCTCCTGGGGCTGGGGCAATAACTGGGGGCAGGGCAGGCAAAGGGGGCATTGGTCCGATGCATTGGTCCGATGTATGTATGGTCTGATATTGTCAAAGGGACATGGCTACCAATGGAGATGAAGCATGTTGTCGGGGTCGGGGACTGCTGCTGCAACATCGGCTTGGACCACCAGTAGGGGTGGAGCCTTGTGTCACAGCAGGGGGTGGGGACTTTATGCTGCTAGGGGCAGGGGCTCCTGCTGCAACTGGAGCAACAAGGCGTGTGAGACTGAATGGCTGTCATCCCAAGGGTGTGGCTATGTGCTACACTGGGGGACTGCTGCCACCACAGGGGTCGGGCCAGCACTGCAGCTTGGGGGCTCCAGGGCCAGAATTGTCGCATCTCACTGAAACCGCTAGTTTGACGTTACCCAAGCATCAGGCAAAACATCACATACTCATCATCAGTCTCATTTCACCACAGGTGAGGAGGTGCTCAGAATGGGATTTAAACCCTGGCCACCTGGTCCCCAAGCACTGGTCTTAAGCCTAACTCTCTCCAGCTGCTGGCATGGCCACTTAACACAATAACCATCATTATACTGTTGCCTGTGTGAATATGTATTCAGCTGTGCCTTCAGTGCAGCAAACCAATGATCAGTTTTGAAGAGGTGCAGCATCAACATGTTTCATGGCGCCATTCGGTTTACCTGTAAAACATATCTCCACTAAGACTTTGACCTTGCATAAGGTAGGAGATTACAGCCAATGCCTGAATACTTCTCTCTTGCAGTATCTTAATTGCTTTTCTTTTCAAATGGCATTACATAAGTTTACTTCCTTTTATTGAGTGAAAGTGACAGATTCAAACTCCTATCATCTTGTTCTTGCAATAAGTAGGAAACCTCTTCCCTTCGCTGCAATGAAGGCTCCTGTTTTCCATCTACATGAAATGATTCAAGCAATGCCTGTGATTAATAACACACTGAAACTCCAGCAACATCCCATGCAGTATTATGGAGCAAACTGCAACCATGCCATTCAGACGGCCTGTTTGGAGTTAATGAGTTCTGCGGGAGGAAAATCAATAACCTGGAGAGAGGCTAATTAACTGCTAGTCATTCAGCCCCATTTTGGCAGGACATAAATGTTGCCATTATAAGAAGCCAAGTTAATAATAGATAAATCTGACAATTTTTATTAAAGAAATAAACACTTGCATATAAGCTGCTAGGTCAGATGTTGCTGCAGGGAATAAGTTTTTAGCCTCCAAAATGATGTCTATAATGAGGGTAGTGCAAAAGGTAGTGATATGGTAATAGTAATGTGCAAAACTAGCATAACAGAAAGTTCCATTTCATTCATTTATGGTGGAATGCGAAGCATCCTTCGAGTGGAGTTGAGGAGTCTCACAGCCTGAGGAAAGAATGCATCCATCATCTCAATCTCTGTGTCAGATCTTTCTGGATTCAGATGGTGTAGGATAATGACATATATGTGTACAGGGGCCTCTTGTGGGACCTTCAAGACAACTGTTTGGTTTGGGAGTTTTATTCTAGTGGTTGTATCATGACGGTCATATGACATTAGTAAGCTTTATAGCACTTTTCAAAACAGCAGTTTCAAAGTGCTTTCAAACAGCAGTTAAAAAAAATGCATAATAGTACACAGCAAGTAAAATACAATTTGTAAAACGGAAACAGATACTCAACAATGAAAGCAATATAACAAGCAAAACAATGCATAATATTACTCAGAAATGCATAATAGTACACAGCATAAAACAGCAAGTGAAAAATACAATTTATAAAACGGAAACAGATACTCAACAATAAAAGCAATATAACAAATAAAACAAAATTAAAAGACAAATGAAACCAATAGGAATTGCAAGCAGCAAACTTAAAAATGCCAGCCTATACAAGTGGGTTTTTAAAAGTTTTTTAAAAATGTGGTACAGACTCAGCTGACCTGACAGTGAGGGGGAGGCAATTCTATATTCTTGGAGCTAAAACGGTAAAAGCACAGTCCCCCGTTGTTTTGAGCCTGGACCGTGGAACATTTAAGAGCAGTTGGTCCGCAGATCTGAGCAATATTGGTGCAAAGTATTGGGTTATAAGTTCAGAAATATGAGGGTGCCATGCCATAGCAGGCTTTGAATGTGATCAGCAGGATCACTGCTGAACTGAACTGAATTCTGAAGCGTACAGGAAGCCAATGTAAGTGGGCCAGTATAGGGATAATCTGCTCTCTTCATTTAGTGTTTGTCAAAAGCCTGGCTGCCGCATTCTGAACCATTCGAAGTAGAACAATTGCAGACTCGCCTAAACAAGAAAATAAGGAGTTACAGTATTCCACGCGGGAAGAGATAAAAGCATGGATGATTTGCTCTACGATGTTCTTAGGCAATGCTGAACTGATTTTTGCAATATTTCTGAGTTTCAAAACACATGACTGAACCAATTTCTTAATGTGATGGTCAAAAATCTGATTTTGATCAAACACAACACCAGGATTTCTAGCAAATGGTTTTATATTCCCTGTTTGATCAAAATGCCTGAGGTATGGACTAATACTCTTTGAAACTTGGTCTGGGCCAATGGCCAAGATTTCTCTTTTGTCCGTATTCAGCTGTAAAAAAATTCAGTGACATCCAATCTTTGATAAAGCAACAGTGTAGAGTATCCAGATTTTTTAAGGATGTCAGATTTAAATGATACATAAAGCTGCATGTCGTCTGTATAACAATGACTGAACCTTGTGGAACCCCACACGACATATCAGCTGACGATGAGACAAATTAGAACCTCAGTGACAGGGGTACTGTCAAGCCATCAACTACTGGCTCATTCTACCCTAGTTTCTGTTCCCTCATCTTTGACGGACATCCTACCTTAACATTTTTGTTCAGGAGTGTCAGCTCTAAGGCCGCAAAGGTGATCGGTTGTGTCTTTAATGAAAGGGTTGCTCGGGGCAGACCCAGTGTATGTCTTTTGTAGTGGTACACATGTTCAGGGGATGAAGTAGCGAAAGGGGTTGTCATCATGATAAGCAAGCATGGGTGGTGTTTATATATGTACATGGATGTTGTCTTTCCAAAACCCAACATTCAATACAGACTTCAGTCGGTAGATATTCTGTTTCTCTAAAATGGGTAAATTAAGGATAAATCCTAACTCTAGGTTCTGAGGATTTGCATGGATGGGGATTGCACTGCCAAGATATGCCAGATGTATCTGTGAAGTCTGCACAACAGTGGTAGTAGCAGATCTAAGGGTTTGTTCAACCATGTCTAGAGGGACTAAGTAAGCTGGGATCTTTCCACCACTCAGACTTTTGACTGAGGCACCAATACTCAAAAGGTCATGCATTAGGTCTCTAACTATTCGCACACATGAGTTGGCAGCAGAAAGGTCGACAGAGAACAGGGAACTGATGGCTGACACTGCTGCGAGCAAGCCACCAAAGAATCGTTTTACTCAGTTCTTTCTACTGAGTTCTTCTTCTGTGACTAAGAATTTTTTACAGTTGTTCTAGCATGTGGACAGTTGTCAGCTTGGCATGTTTAGTTGTGTCCTGGGTTTGAGTTTTACTCGATTTGCCCTCTGACAGTTGTGGAGGTAGTAGGATGTGTTTGCAATATACATCCCAAGGATCTAAGCAGAAATAGATTCTAATTAGAAGCCCAGGGGTTTCCTACAGGACGATGCTGTCGGTGGTGTTTGGCCTGCCAATCATCGATGTATTAGGTGTTGCTGTAGGTTGAGGAGGATACCAAGGATCCAAGGGAAGTTCATCCTGAAACAAACAAGGGTCTTGTTACCTTATGCTGATGGGAGTGGTGTTAAACGTTAGTGCATGCTAATGTTGTGAGTAAGGCATGCCACACCTAATTGTAGGGGACACTACCCAGGTAGCCAGCTGCATCGGGCCAATTGCGGCTGAATGCTGGCACACTGTGTTCTGTGTTCTGGCAGTGGCTCACCAAAGGTCAGCCAACTCTGGCAGTGGTTGCCAGATTTGGCTAGGTTTTGGGTGTGCTTACTTGGGCCAATTTAAGATGAGAGTTGGCACATTTAGACATTTGGACCAGCAATGGCCCATGTGTGGTGACCTGAATTTGGGCATCATATGGCCATACAGACCTGGACAGTTTAGGTGTTGGGGATGGAGGTGGGCGGGATCAATTCAGAAAATGGCCCATAATCTTATAGGTCTATGAAAAGGCAAATTAAAATAACATTTATTTAATTTTTAAAGTTAATTATTAATATTTTTAAGTTATATAAAGGAAACAGATTTTTACTTGACAAATTTTACGAGCTTTTTTAAAAACATACTTTGAGCAGATTGAATTTTAAACCTTTTTCCTTGTTGAATTTATGTTAATTATTTATCTGTTATTTTATTATTATTATTATTATTAATATTAATATTATTTATTTTAGTTAGGGGTCCCCCCAACCTATAACTGAGTGATTTATAATGACCTAAAAGACCTGGTTTGTTCGGTTAAAGATTTATTATTAAAATATTATTATTACAAAATAATATTAATTTTGTTTATTTTACTTTGAGTACATTTTACACATTTTATTAATCAATTTAAAATGTAATTATTCAAGTCACACTGTATTTTATAAAATGTCAGTTGACTAATTCATTCTACTATGAAAACGCTTAAATCAAACATTGCTATGACAACCGCCCTGCATCCACAGAAAAAGTTTGAACTGGTTTTGCTTTTAATTCCCCTTGGGCAAGACACTGAAAACCAAACTGCTCCCGAGGGCTGTGCTTTCGGTGTGTTAGTGTGTGTGAATGATTAGTTAGTTTCTTTGAACTGATGAGCAGTTGGCACCTGCCATCAGTGTATGAATGTGTGTGAATGGGGTGAATGTGATATGTAGTGTGAAGCGCTTTGAGATGTCGGAAGACTAGAAAGGCACTATACAAGTACAGTCCATTTACATTTAGAATAGCTCTCAATGTGGTAGCAGTCAATATTACTGCATATTGGTTGTGTGTTTTCTGTTGTTAGCTAAGACCTGAAGCTAAAACTACCAGTATGATATAGTATATGAGCTTTTGGTTGATTAAAGTGTCTTTGTTGTGAACTATTGCCACCAATCAGAGCGTCATGTCAGACCCAGCATCCAGTCTGAAATCTACACACACTGAGAATAGCCTGTGTGCATACTAACTTCCACACCAAGTACTCAAGCTGTAAAGACTGACAATTACACCTTGAGGTGGACGACCAGTCCACGCCTTTTACTTCAAAAGTTTATGCAAACAGTGTCACAGCTCTTGTCAATCAGATTTATTTGTCTTTCTAATATCATTAGTAACACTGTCCATCATAGTGATTTAGAGTCATTGCAACTTGAGGATGCATTTTGGTAATGGTATTACAAGACGGTCTTTTTAGATCTCTCTCCCCATGCTTCAGGTAACATCCCATGGACTGATGAGCACAAACTAATATTGCATGTGTTTTTTTGTAGTTTGCACTAGCAGGTGAAGCTGCCATTTGTTTAAGGTCGTTAGTGCCCAAGCCACAACTTAGGCCTGCATTGGTTTTTTGTTTTTAAAGCACATACATTTCTATTTCAGTTGCAGTGAAAGTGGTATAAGCAAGTGAAAGCTTATTTTACAAACTGAATTTAAAGGGTAATTCATGGAAAATTTTGTGTAAATTAAACATTTTGGATAAGGTCCAGATTTATGAGGGAAACACACTTAATTGAATTTATATATTATTTTCTTATTTATGTTACATACTTTCTATTATTTTTGGTTTGGTTTGGTTAAAATATTTGTGTTCACTTTTAAGTGAAACTTAAACTCTCTTCTAGAATGCAACATTATAGAAATTGGTCCAGATCCTGTCAACAGCAGCTGTAAAGTGTTTTTCTGTGCCATGTAAGCAATTTGAATTTAATATTTTGGTGGAAAGGGCTTAGCAGTGTGATACAAGCAGCAGCGGAAGGTTTTGCATTGTGTATGTTCAGACTGCCTACTTCAGCTTTAATGTACTCTGAGTATTTTACTGGAAAGGCTTAAATGCTTGCAACAATTCAACTCAACAAAGAGTCTCTAATGTTGAAATTATATTCGTCTGCCTGTCCATCTGTCTATCTCTCTGACTGTCTGACTAACTGTGTGTCTGCCCCCCCTATCTATCCATCACACAGGCTTGCTTTAGGAGGGTGCCACAAGATTCGCTCATGGCTACTTTCTGCAAATAAAAAGAATAATTTGTGTTCACTCTACATATCAAATGCAAATCATTACAATAAGAGTTTCAGTGTTATGCTGAACACAAAATAAAATTTCGTGTTACATTAAGTAATAGTATACCAAATTTAACAAATAAACTAATATTGCATTGGTAAAGGGATGGGCTCTTGTTTTTAGTAAATATATGTGGTTTTGCATTACTAATTGGGGTAGCTCTGGCAGACCTAGACTTGGACCAGTATAGGCCAGGTCTGCTGTTTTTGTTGGGGTGATTGCAGCCCTATACCGGTTCAGTTTCAGCAGCCGGACCCAGACCAGTGTACTTGGGCCGATTCTCCGGGTCATTCAAACCGGGTTTGGCAAGAGTCTGGCAACCGTACTTGGGCCGGGTTAATTCTTCTGGCCTGTCAGATTTGTGCCATTATGGGGCCAAACCATTTTGGCTACCTGGGTACTGTTGTGGGTCCCCTCTTTGGAGTAGAGACTGCTCGAAGTGTTTAATTTGGTTCGAGTGGACCCATTTATACACTGGTGTCTGGTTTGGTTTTGAGATCCTGATTCGGTAAGTTACTGGTGAGAGTTCCCACTATCTCGAAAGGGCCTGACCAAAATGGAAGGAACTTCTTGGAGATTCCCACTGGTTTGGCAAACTTGAAGTAAAGGACCCTATTGCCTACTTTGTATTCATGGTCAGGTGCTTTCCTGTCATAGCAAGCTTTTTGTCTTTTGACACTGGCCTCCAGGTTCGTTTGAGCCCATGCAAACATGGTCTGGAGGTGGCTGTGCAAGTCTGTCACATATTGGTGTGCTGTGTAGGCAGTTGCAACACTGACCTCTTCTGGGTGGTACAGAAGATGCAGTGGGAGCGTCATTTCTCTCTCAGTCATCATTTCAAAGGGTGTAACTCCTGTGGTGCAGTGTGGAGTAACATGCCCAACATTTCCCACATTGTTGTCATCATATCAGCAGTGAAATGAGTGCCTCTGTTTGAGTCAATAGAGAGAGGTAGACCCCAGCAGCTGAACACATGGCTCATCAGCAAGAGGGCCGTCATTTCAGCTGAAGAAGCACTCAGAACCATGATTGTATTGACTCTCTGAGTAATGAGAGTGTATGCAAGGATGCAAGGACAGTGTTTGGAATGGGTTTTCCTGACTCCTGGATGAAAGCAATTCAGTCATCTGAAGCTTGACAGCTGTTTCCTAGTTTTGGGGGATTGCGACCTGGGCCCAGATCTGCCCACGGTGGTAGTCAATCAGTGGGGCCAGTCAGTCCAGCAAGTCCTTGCCAATGACATGTTGTTCTGTGTCAAAGGCACCTATGTAAATTAAATGAGTGAGACTCATCTCCTGGAAGGTGTGATGGGAGCCTTGTTTTGCATGTAGCTGATGAGACTTACATCATTGATCTGTTTGCAATGGCTTGCTGAGGGAGATCATTGCCCTGGCAATCTCTGTAAATGTGTCTAATGTACACATTAGGCTGATTCCAGAGCCAGTGTTTAGCAATGCATGAATGCTTATACAGCCCCCTACCAAGACTGAGGTGTATATGCGCCTGGCTTTGCCCTTGTGGACAAGGTCGCCCAATAATTGCAAGAGAGAAACATGTTGAATACCCAACATGTTCCTCAACATGCATGACTGCTTCAGAGAGCATCTTGATCACCTCTGGGCTCTACAAAGTAGACTCTGGATGTTGAGGGGAAAGGCCTAGTCATGTCGACGGACGACTACTATCAGCCTCCTTTGGGTGATTGCTTGGCTCCCTTGAGAAGCATCAAGGGGCCTCTTCACATCTGCATCTCTTGGATTAAACTAAGCTCTGAGGAGATCAGCAACCAGAATGGACAGTGAGGTGTCTCCCAATGCAATGGGACTCTCACCTCTGGATGCTGGTAGGGCCTGGTGACTCATTATACCCTGTTTAGCCAGGTAAGTGTGTAACGTCCAATGACCCCTACAGAAGCACTTTACGAGCAAGCTAGATTACTGAGCTTTGTGGGTGTGAACCTGGCAACAACTGTAGCACTATGGGAATCAATTAAAGCACCGGTTGTTAAATCACACAAAAGAATGCACAGGTGAGGACCACTGACTTGTGACTTACATGGACAAATATTTTGTGTTATCCAACTACTCTCCACTATAACCTTACTCTCTTTGGAATGCCAGTGGGATGTGTTTAAGACACAGTATAATTAGGCAGTCTCTCAAAGTACCTTATTAGTAGCACCTATTGAGTATCTAGCAACTATCCTAGCAGCAAACCCTTATAAACAAAACTAGCAGTTAGAAGGAAACTAGATTAATGCCACACTAGCAACTACTAGCACAACACTGCAAACAATTCACAACCACAACTGGACCTATGCCTTAGCAAGCACAAATGGAAACTTTAAACTGCTCAGATTTAAACAATCAGGAGCTGTTGCAAAAATATTAGCGGGAACCAACAATAACAAGCTTCACACGCTGCACCAAATAAATGTAGGTGCAACCAGGGTATTCACATCAGTCATAAAATCTAAATATCAGTCTCATAAATTGCAATTTTAATTATTAAAATGATCAAAATAAATGTGTCAGAGAGCCAACACAGACACCACCAGCTCCACCCACTGCAATCAGCAGATCGCACTCACCTGAGTATTGATTACACACCTGCCACTAATCATCTACTCCACACTATATAGTCTCACTTCCCTGGTTCACTCACTGTCTGGTCTCAAACCTCTTACGAGAACTCAACCCGACCACAGCTTCTCTTGACAACCCCTTTTGGACTTTGGACTTCTCTGTTGTGTGTTTCGTCAGCACCCGCTTTCCTGTCACCCGTCTCCTCCTGTGGATCCTACTACCAGCGCTACATCAAGATAAGACCCATAGACTTTCCTAGCCTAGCTCCTGTCATTGCTTTTCTCTGTCTGGCTGTTTGAATAAACTCTCTCGTCTCAGTACTAACCTCTGTGTCCCGTGTCTACCTGCTGACAAAATGGAGACTCTAGCTATTCTAATATATAATTATCAGTGCTTAAATTTAGTTATAATTATGTTAGAAGTAGGCTTATAAACAGCAATGAAATAATAAGATAATGGAGTACTTTGTTGGCAGAGGATGGCTTCAGACAATATTCTGGCAAAAACAACCAATGACTGTTTATTACACTCAAAAAGCAGTAACTATACAGCCAGTACTATTCAAGTATAACAAACACAAGGCACAATTTTTCACAAGTCTTAACTAGTGGTAAGACTATATACAGGTGTGCGGGTGTGTGTGTGTGGGTGTGAAAGAGAAAAGTGGAGACAAAGGAAAACAGCAGGTGTGGAACTGCAAAGGTGGGGGTGAAACCGTATGGGTGTGAAAGTGAGTGGACAAAGGATTTAGAGCATCAGGCGGGAGGGTTCACAGTAAAAATCCTACTAAGCATACAGTATTGAAAACAAAAGCATTCAGCATCTAGTAACACACAATCTTATAGCTAACTTTGCCCACATGTCAGCCTTACTTGATGATCATGCTTGAAAGTGACCAGATGTGTGTGAGTCTGTCTTTTTCACTGAATTGTGTTTAGCGGATCCAGCGGCGTGGCGAACGTGTGATCGTGTTGTCCTGGCTTGTCAGCTGGGTCGTACTTTCCATCTCTGGGTACCAAAGATGTTTTAGTTGGTTTCTGATCTTCCTGTCCTAGGCTGTGCACATCCCATGCTTTGTAATGTGTCCAGTCAGGATGCTTTTTATTGCTCCTCTGTAAAAGTTAACAAAAATGCAGCATGGGAATTTTGCCTTATTAATATTTCTATAAGAAATACAGTCATTTCTGAGATTTTTTTACTAGGGTGGATTTACAGTGGTGTGAAAAAGTGTTTGCCCCCTTCCTGATTTCGTATTGTTTGTCACAAATGTTTCAGATCCTCAAACAAATTTAAATATTAGTCAAAAATAACACAAGTAAACACAAAATGCAGTTGTTGTAATTCAGCCACATTGGAGGGTTTTCGAGCATGAACTGTCTTTTTAAAGTAGACTCTGGATGTTGAGGGGAAAGGCCTAGTCATGTCGACGGACGACTACTATCAGCCTCCTTTGGGTGATTGCTTGGCTCCCTTGAGAAGCATCAAGGGGCCTCTTCACATCTGCATCTCTTGGATTAAACTAAGCTCTGAGGAGATCAGCAACCAGAATGGACAGTGAGGTGTCTCCCAATGCAATGGGACTCTCACCTCTGGATGCTGGTAGGGCCTGGTGACTCATTATACCCTGTTTAGCCAGGTAAGTGTGTAACGTCCAATGACCCCTACAGAAGCACTTTACGAGCAAGCTAGATTACTGAGCTTTGTGGGTGTGAACCTGGCAACAACTGTAGCACTATGGGAATCAATTAAAGCACCGGTTGTTAAATCACACAAAAGAATGCACAGGTGAGGACCACTGACTTGTGACTTACATGGACAAATATTTTGTGTTATCCAACTACTCTCCACTATAACCTTACTCTCTTTGGAATGCCAGTGGGATGTGTTTAAGACACAGTATAATTAGGCAGTCTCTCAAAGTACCTTATTAGTAGCACCTATTGAGTATCTAGCAACTATCCTAGTAGCAAACCCTTATAAACAAAACTAGCAGTTAGAAGGAAACTAGATTAATGCCACACTAGCAACTACTAGCACAACACTGCAAACAATTCACAACCACAACTGGACCTATGCCTTAGCAAGCACAAATGGAAACTTTAAACTGCTCAGATTTAAACAATCAGGAGCTGTTGCAAAAATATTAGCGGGAACCAACAATAACAAGCTTCACACGCTGCACCAAATAAATGTAGGTGCAACCAGGGTATTCACATCAGTCATAAAATCTAAATATCAGTCTCATAAATTGCAATTTTAATTATTAAAATGATCAAAATAAATGTGTCAGAGAGCCAACACAGACACCACCAGCTCCACCCACAGCAGCTCAATAGGATTCAGGTCAGGACTTTGACTAGGCCACTCTAAAGTCTTCATTTTGTTCTTCAGCCATTCAGAGACCCCACAACAACATCCAAAGAACTGCAGGCCTCATTTGCCTCAGTTAAGGTTAGTGTTCATGACTCAACCTCCAATGTGGCTGAATTACAACAATTCTGCAAAGATGAGTGGGCCAAAATTCCTCCATAGCGCTGTAAAAGACTCATTGCAAGTTATCACAAACGCTTGATTGCAGTTGTTGCTGCTAAGGGTGGGCCAACCAGTTATTAGGTTTAGGGGGCAATCACTATTTCACACAGGGCCATGTAGGTTTGGATTTAGTTTTCCCTTAATAATAACAACCTTCATTTAAAAACTGCATTTTTCAGGGTGGGCGGAAAGGGTCTGGGGGAGGGATCCTGGGTGGGCGGAGAGGGTCCGGGGGAGAGATTCAGGGTGGGCGGAGGTGGTCCAGGGGAGAGATTCAGGGTAGGCGGAGAGGGATTCAAGGGCCAGGTGGGAGACTTTGGGCGGACGGCCCTGGGGCTGGACATGTGCGGAGCTGAGGACCTCGGGCAGACGGCCTGGGAGCTGGACATGTGCCAAGGGCCAGGTGGGAGACCTCGGGTGGACGGCCCAGGGGCTGGAGATGTGCCAAGCTGGGGACCTCGGGTGGACGGCCCGGGGGCTGGACAGGTGCAGTGCTGATCTCCTGAGGTCTGTGTGCGGTTCCAGTGGCTCCGGCGAGCAACTGTGGGAGCCATGCTTCCTCCTGGAGCATTTCCTTGCCAAGAAAGCAACAGACTAAGACAGACTGTCCCCTGGCTTGCAGGCTGAGATGCTGACTAGAGACTAGCACGTAGGAGGTAAGTATGTAGGGATATGAACTGGGGGCCTGCAGGCTGGGGTGCAGGCAGATGCACCCCAGGATCTGCCTGTACTCGGTGCGAGGACCACTGAGAGCCAGGCGGGTGCCTAGGTATGGGTCCGGGACTGGGACCTGTTGAGGAGTTGCAGGCTGGGGTGTCTGGGTGTAAAGGAAGTCCATGAGCCACCCAGGGATGGCCTCCCTCAGCCCAGGCGATGTCAAGAGTCTGGTTTCGACCCGACCTTTCATTGCCTCTCTGCGGGACTCGTCATGAATTTCCCCCCAGATGTCCCTTAGGCACACCAGATCTCGGACCATCTGGTCCGCTTCCTTGGACAACTCTGCTGGGTCCATGATAGGTTGGGTCATTCTGTCATATGATGCGTAGTGGTATGTGGACCTAAATGCAGATGACCAGGAAGTGGTATGAGGTGAAGTAACCAGATGGCTTCAGTGTTTATTGGGGTTGATGGTTTACAGGCAGGTACAGGCAGACAGACTGGTAGGCAGACAGTGCAACAAACAGGCAAAAGGCAGATAGGTTACTGGCTGGCAGGGGTGGAAGCAGGGAAGTCAGTCCAAGGTGGCAAAACAGTTCGATAGGGAGCAGGCAAATTACAAAATCCAGGATCCAGCCGAGGTCCAAGGGAGACAAAGAATCCAATACAAAACTCACGGTAAGAATGCTGGGGTACTGGCCACAGGAACCAGGTACAACAAAAGGTTCCCCCAATAGCAACACACCCAAAAGTCAGGAACATCCACACGACGAGAACAGAACTCAAGACGGGAGCAACAACAAACAGAAATCATACCATGCATAACAACAATGACCCAACACTGAACTAGGAAAGAGACCCAGACTAAATACCCTAGGGGAGGTGAGACAACGAGACACAGGTGCAAACAATCAAGGAAGGACCAACAATCAAAAATGGAGGGAAAACAAAGACAGGGAGTAAAAACACAAGACACACAAGGGAAGGAGAATACTACAAAATAAAACGGGAAATGAAAAACCTTAAACTACCACAAATAGACCATAGACTAAAAAACTAATAGATGTGTTACTGGCATAAACAGTAAACAGAAAAAATATTTAAACAAAATGGTTACAGTATATGTGGTCTGTTATGACTGTGAGGAGCTTGTCCTGGGCTGTCGTTAGATTCTCGGCTTGAATAATTATCCCATTCCAACCCTGGAGGGGACTGTCAGTGAAGATTAAATAGCAGAAACATTGGTTGATCTAGCAGAAAAAGTATTTTCTTAGTTGGTAGAGTCAGTTTCCTTCAGAAGCAGTGTAAAGATTTCTGGCACAACTACACCTACTTCCAAGGTGCATGGAGAAGGGAAAAAGTCTGAAGAGGTCAAAATTCCAGCAACACATTTAGCATAAACAACAACTTTATTGTCAGACCAATGCGTTTTGGCTTGTGGCCTTCATTAGGGCAATGAGCAAGAGGTTACAGCATAAACCCAAGTGCCTATTTCATAGCTGGCAGATGTCCCTTTGGATAAGACTCAAGTAGAGGCTAGTGTTGCAGACAATGACTGTAGGGTTCAAGTTGCTAACTCAGAGGCATTTGCTGTCACCCTTAATGGGAATGAGGAGATCCCTTTAAATATGCAGTCCTTGGTGGAGAAACCCCTCTTACATTTTAAAACTTGCAACTGCCAAGGAGGCTCAGGAGATTCCTGTAGGTTACTTTGTGATGGGTTGTGTGCCAGTATGTAATTGGAGACCAGCTGCTCATCCAGCGAATGAGGATTGGCCTACGTTTGAGCAGGTTGTGCTTCCTAAGTATGACTGCCTTGAGGTATTACGTCTGGTTCATGAGTCCCTGGTAACTGGTCACATAAATTTAAGGAAAACCCTGGAGAAAACAAGTAGACACTTCTATTGGCCAAGTATAAGGAAAGATGTGGAGAAGTTATACTTGCCATGTTTGCCAAGTAGTAGGAAAGCAGGGAAAGTCTCCACCAGTGGCACTTTTGTATCCTTTGCCTGTCGGACAGGAGCCATTGCTCATATTATGATAGACTGTGGTGGGCCATTACTAAACTCCAAGTGTAGAAATGAATAGCTGTTAAGCATACCGTATGTAGCCACAAGATTTCTAAAGACTATTCCGCTACGTAGCATCAAGGCTCTATCAATTGTTGCGTAGCTGCTTAAGTTCCTTTCCTGGGCAGGTCTCCCTTGTACCATCCAGTCAGACAGGGGGTCAAACTTTACATCCATGCTTTATCAGCAGGTTATGGCTGAGTTGCAGATAGCCCGTAAGTATTGAACTCCTTACCATCTACAGTCGAATGGCGCCAATTAAAGGTTTCATGGTACACTGAAATCCATTTGTGAAAGCTCTTTCAAAGGAGTAGGATAAGGCTGTCCGTTTTTTGTTGTTTGCCATTCACGACTACTAGCTAGGTTACACTCAAGCATGTGAGGTGAGTGGTAAAAACCTTGCTGTGGCTAAGGCTCGTATGAAGGTGAGGTACGATAATAAGGCTATACAACGTGGCCAGTTGAGGACTAGATTTACAGGTCCATACAGTGTGTTGAAGCATGATGGGGAGGTGAATAATGTTCTCAGAACCCCAGAACAGTGAGCTAAAATCAAACAGTGTCATGTAAATATTATGAGTGATGAATGAGGCTGCTGTGAGGTGCCTCAAGTGGGGGAGGAATAGGATTTTGATTCTGGTCATTCTCCCCCAGATATTTTAAGGAGTGCTGGGCTGTACAAGGCTCAAGCTGATTTGCCGGCAAACCTTGGTCATTTGCAGGAAAGGCAGAGGCACGATATATGCAGTTTGATTGATGCCTACCCTATGTTGTTTCAGGATGTTCCTGGATGCAGTGGTAGAACTGTCCATGATGTCGATATAGGAAATGCAACTCCCATAAAACAACATCCATATCAGTTTCCACCCCATAAGAAGCAAGTAACAGAAGGAGGTGGAGTACAAGCTCCCAATTGTAGTTATTGAACCTATTGATAATTTGTGTTAGCTGCTCAGGAAGGGCAAAACAACAGAGTTTGTGCTGACTGAAAGGTGAACAGTGTGACAAAGGCAGATGCTTATCCGATTCCTCGTCTTGAGTATTGAATGGATCAAGTCAGGAATGCGTGTGTCACAAAGATCGATCTCCTTAAGGGGTATTTTTGCTAACTGAATGAGCAAGTGAGGCTGCAGCATTTGCCATGCATGATCTGTACAAATTCCTTTCTTTTCCCACGTCCAAGCAGTTAATGGACTCAGTCACACAGGGGTTAAAGAACAATGTCACTGAGGACGTTGTGATGTACAGGGACATGTGGGAGGAGCATCTAGAGCAGATCAGGTGTGAGTTTGGAAAGGGTAAATAACTACTTTGGACAATAGGTAGGCTGTGGGGCTGTGCTCCCTAGAGCAGCTAGAGCTAGTCCAAGCTATTGTTGATTTTCCGGTTCCCCATATTTGAACACAAGTCGTGGGTATGTGTGGGTTTTACCAGCTTTTGTTCCAACTTTGCTGCCATTACAGCACCACTGACCAATCTGTTGCAGAAAGAGGTGAAGTGGTGAGTGTCAGGAGGCTTTAGCTCAGGTCAAGGCTATTTTTTCCAGCACCCAAGTCCAGAAGGATCCTGACTTTAGCTCACCAGTTGCTCTGGCTGTAGACTTGTAGCGATTGAAGCTGTCCTCCTTCAGTCAGGTGAGGACAGTTAAAGACCAGTGGCATACTATTTCAAGAAGCTAAACAAACATCAACAACTCCTATTATGGACTACACACGATTAGACCAAAACTCCTACACTAGATGTGTAGCTAAATTTAAGGAAGTGATTCCATCTGCATTTAATTCAATGCCATATCTCAATATAACAGAGGACTCCTACATTAATTTCAGTCCAGTCCCAAATTGATCATCTTGTTGATAGTGCTGCAGGCTCACTGCAAATAAAACACTTGTATATATATATATATATATATATATATATATATATATATATATATATATCATAGTACCCTATTACCCCACTAGAACACTGCGCTCCCAGAATGCATGGTTACTTGAGGTTCCTAGAGTCTTCAAAAGTAGAATGAGAGCCAGAGCTCCTCTGGAGTCTGGATCTATGATTGCGGGCCTCCTACTGCTCCCATGTTCCTGCTCAACAACCGCTACTACAATTATTAGTCTTATTACTATTATTATTTTATTAATATTAAATTAAATTGACAATCTTGTTGCTAGTGCTGCAGGCTCACTGCGAACGACACTCAATTCTATTGCCCCTCTAAAAAAGAAGATAATAAAAGAAAGAAGGTTAGCTCCATGGTATAACCCGAGACAAAATTCATCACATCCTGCCCTCAATCAGCAATGATTTGTCCTTACAGACAATCTTAGAAACAACTGTAAAACCTGATATATATTTTGACTGCTTCTCTCCCATTGACCTTCTCCAACTAACTTCAATGATTTCGTCATCTAAGCAATCAACCGGCTGCTTAAAGAAGTTTTACCCTTAGTTAGCACTTCTTTACTAGATTTCTGTCTTTGTTAACAGGCTATGTACCACAGTCCTTTAAAGTAGGTGTAATCTCTTCTTAAAAACCCCCACTCTTGATCCAGGGGTTTTAGCAAACTATAGACCTATATCTAACCTTCCCTTTCTCTCTAAGATCCTTGAGAAAGCAGTCACCAATCAGTTGTGTGACGTTTTACATAACAAAAGCTTATTTGAGGATTTTCAGTCAGGATTTAGAGTGCATCATAGCACAGAGACACAATTTGTATATGTTAACGATGAATCCTCCATGCATGCCAAAGTTAGTCATGGAATTCCACAAGATTCTGTGCTTGGACCAATTCTATTCACCTTATATATGCTTCCTTTAGGCAAAATTATTAAGAAACACTCCATAAACTTTCATTGTTATGCTGATGATACCCAATTATATCTATCGATCAAGCCAGATGAAACTAATCAGTTAGCTAAACTTTAAGCATGCCTTAAAGACATAAAAACTGGATGGTATGCAATTTTCTGATGTTGAACAAAACTGAAGTTATTGTACTTGGACCCAAACACCTCAGAGACATGTTGTCTAAAGATGTAGTTGCTCTAGATGGCATTGCCCTGGTCTCCAGCACCACTGTAAGGAACCTCAGAGTTATCTTTGATCAGGATATGTCCTTTTACAAATTTCAAGGACTGCCTTTTTTCATCTACGTAACATTGCAAAAATCAGGCACATCCTGTCTCTTAATGGTCTGGCACCATCATATCTTAAAGAGGCAGTGTAGTCCCTCATTCACCAGGAGTGTTCCATCGTAGAAAAGGTTTCAGTCAGATTCCCTGCCCTCAGGAAAGAGTCTTCCTGAGTGTCTGCTGTTTACCTCTTGACATTTGGGAACCATGAACACCCCATTCTAAGGTATGCCAAATGTCAAAATATAAGGGTATATTTCTTAAAATTTGACATTTGACATACCTCAGAATGGAGAATTCAGTATTCCTATATGGCCAGCCCACCATGTCAAAAATGTTCTTATTTGTCTGATTGGGATTTTCTGGTTCTGGTACTCTGTGGGGTCCTCCAGTAACCAGGCATTGGGCTCAAGGCTCTAAATGCCCCAAGACAAGACTGTCAATCCTGGGGAGACCTTCAGGAACCAGGCCTCGGGATCAGAGGCTCTCAATGCCTCAAAATAGGCTGTCATTCCTGGGGAGACCTCCATCAGACTCTCCCTCCTCTGCATGCCCCAAGACAGGCTGTCATTCCTAGGTAGACCTCCAGCTGGCTCTCCCTCCCCTTTGTCAAAAATGTTCCAATTGACATTTGGAAACCCTGAACACCCCATTCATTCAAAAGTGTGCCAAATGTCAAGTTCCAGGGGTCAATTCCTTACATTTTGAAATTTGGAACACCTTTGGGGTGGCTGTGGCTTAGTGGTAGAGCAGGTTGTCCACCAATTGGAAGGTCAGTGGTTCAATATCGGCTTCCCCCAGGTCACATGTCGAAGTGTCCTTGGGCAAGACACTGAACCCCAAATTGCTCCCGAGTATGTGTGAATGCTTAGTTAGTTTCTTTGAACTGATGAGCAGTTAGCATCTGCCATCAATGTGTGAATGGGGTGAATGAGATATGTAGTGTGTGAAGTGCTTTGAGTAGTCAGAAGACTAGAAAGGCGCTATACAAGTACAGTCCATTTGTGTGAAGCGGGCTGGTGGGCAATACCTAAAATAAAGACTTGTAATAGAGGTATTGTTATGAAATTAAAATGTGTTACACAATAGAGTCTGATCTTTAAGTCTGACTTGGGTCCAACTCTGGAAAGAAGTTAGCTAACCAAAGGGCCATCAAAGTCAGTGCTCGATTTGCTAAAAGAATGTCCTGAGACAAGGTGACTGGTGCAATTGGGCTATTTGTTGTGAAAATATGGCCAAATGAAAAGGTGACATTTGGGAATACTCCATTCAACAGCATGCCAAATGTCAGAATATAAGGAATCAACACTTAAATTTTGACATTTGGCATACCTCAGAATGGAGCAGTCAGTGTTCCCATTTGGACAGCATGCCGTGTCAAAAATGTTCCTGTTTGTCAGAGTGACATTTGGAAACCCTGAACACCCCATTCAAAGGTCAGCCAAATGTCAAAGACCAATTAGTAATTTTATGTTGACTTTTTATTCATGACATAGATATATATGGTTCTCTCGACCAGTGTCTGAGCTGTTTCCCAGTGTGAAAGTGGTGCCATCATGTGTGGTGTTCTCTCTCTAAACCCAGGCTGAGCAGAGGTAAGGCAGTCACATGCTTTCACTTCACCACTCCATTAAAGGGTGTTCCAAATGTCAAAATATCTGGACAAATTCTTCTGAATGGTCGAAGCATGTTCCCAGGCTGAAAAACGGGAACATTTTTGATGCTTTTCATGTTCCCATGTGTCGCTCTGACAAACAGGAACATTTTTGACACAGGGTTTGACACTCTGGAGCACTTTTGATATGGGGTTTGACAAACAGGAACTTTTTAGACAAACGGGAAACATTTTGACATTTTGAACATTTTTGACATGCACTTCATGTCATGTCAAAAATGTTCCCAAATTTCAACCCATTTGTCAAAAATGTTCCTAAATGTCAATTCAATTTTATTTATATAGCGCCAATTTATAACAGAAGTTATCTCATTGCATTTTTCCTATAGAGCAAGTCTAGACCGTACTCTTTATAATATTATTTACAGAGACTCAACAAATCCCACCATGAGCAAGCATTTGGTGACAGTGGCAAGAAAAACTTCCTTTAAGAGGCAGAAACCTTGGACAGAACCAGACTCAATGGTGGGCAACTATCTGCCGATGCCGTGTTAGGTTTTGAGGAGGGAGAGTTTTGGGGGAGGGGGGTGGGGGGGAGGGAGGCATAATGCAAATACCACCTAGAATTTTTAAAATAGTAGAAATGTAATGGTAATTTTAATATTAATAAATTAATAATAATAATAGGAATGACAGCTATAGGAACAATAATGTCAGTATTATTAACAGAGCCAATAACAACAACTGTAGTAGCAGTTGTCGAGCAGGAACATGGAGGCAGCAAGTGGCCCACAACCACAGATCCAGTCTCTGCAGCTCCGGAGGCAGAAATACCTGCTGAAAGTGACAGAAGGAGAGATGAAAGAAACGAGAAAGCACACAACTACGGGAGAGAGACAATGTTGAGTTAGTAACATGCAGTAATGGGATAAAAATGCATACAGATGGAGAGAAGGAGAGAGGAAAGATGTGCAGTCTAGGCCTATAGCAGCATAACCAAGGGATGGTTCAGGGCTCACCCAAGCCAGCCCTAACTATAAGCTTTATGAAAGAGGAGAGTCTTAAGCCTACTCTTAAATGTGGAGATGGTGTCTGCCTCCCAAACACAATCACCTGATTCCACAGGAGATGAGCTTGATAACTAAAAGCCCTGACTCCCGTTCTACTTTTGGAGACTCTAGGAACCACAAGTAACCCTTCATCCTGGGAGGGCGGTGTTCTAGTGGGGTAATAAGGTATCATGAGATCTTTAAAATACAATGGTGCTTGACCATTAAGAGCTTTGTAGGTGAGGAGAAGGATTTTAAATTCTATTCTGGATTTTGCAGGGAGCCAGTGCAGAGAAGCTAATTTTGGAGAAATATGATCTCTTTTCCTAGGT
>NC_058064.1:22710322-22792822 GCF_020085105.1 Siniperca chuatsi | reverse complement strand
TATGGATCTATAGCTGGCTGAAACCCCTAGATCAAGAGTGGGTAGTAATAAGTCTAATAATAATTGGAGAAGCGGTTGTCGAGCAGGAACATGGGAGCAGTAGGAGGCCCGCAATCATAGATCCAGACTCCAGAGGAGCTCTTGCTCCCATTCTACTTTTGAAGACTCTAGGAACCTCAAGTAACCCTGCGTTCTGAGAGCGCAGTGTTCTAGTGGGGTAACAGTGCACTATGGGCTCCTTAAGATACGATGGTGCCTGACCATTAAGAGTTTGGAGGTGAGGGAGTCAGTGCCGCAGCATTCTGGATCACCTGTGGAGTTGTAAGGGACTTTTTTGGGCAGCCTGATAATAAGGAATTGCAATAATCCAGCCTAAAAGTAACAAATGGACCAGTTTTTCTGCATCATTTTGAGACCGGATGTGCCTGATTTTTGAAATGTTACATAGATGAAAAAAGGCATTCCCTGAAGTGTGTTTTAAATGTAATTACCAGTCATCATATGTCATCCCAAATCTAAAACAAAGCAGCTAATTTACTCCCTCAATATTCAGTGTTAAATGACTCCAAAGCACACTGGATGGTAACTGAACTTATCCTGCTTTATGTTGGTTTACATATACATACAACCAGCAACAGTGACTACAACAACTGTGCGGAGATCAGGAGTGCGTGCCAAAGTTTTTAGTCGTTCTGTATCCTCCGTGCACCATGCAGAGATCTCTGATACACAAGTTGATGACTCACAGGTCTTCTACACAGGTAAAACACAGTCTGTTTGAATTTAATGTTAAATATAAACCATTGCATTACTGTTCTTGATTAACACATCTGGAGTCTGGTTTTCAGTGTAACAGTCTGGAGGATAATCTGAGTTTCACTCTCTCACTTGCCTGCAGATGATTTGTCACTGAACTGTTGCTGTGAACTGATCAGGATATCATTTGGTTGTTGGTCAAAACACACACACAGTTGCGGGTGAAACTTGCATGTTTACCAGAGCGCACAATGTATGTGTTTCATGGTCCTTATTACTCTGTGTATTTTGTTAGTGTTTCTATATAAACACATTTTGTAAAAAACAATAAATAAATTATATATATATATAGCGGCTGAATAGCTCAACACGGGGGACCGGGGTTCGAATCCCCCTCGGGGCGCAATGAGCAATGACCCATCATCCAGTGTGGGTCCCTTCACCTTGAGATTGACGAGATACAACACAAATGCTACGGCAAGGGGGAGCCAGGACAACAGGTCAGAGATTGGGTACGAAGCCCCAACAAGTGCAATCATGCTGAACGAGGCAGTGACCTGAAAGATGGCGAGAATGAATGCAAGGCAACCCCAACGCCAATTACAATGGCAAAGTGAAGTGCCATCTGATATACACCTCAGTGATCCTCGAGATGCTTGGCTATAAGAGCAACCATGGGAGCCATGAGAAACAGTACCCACCATGGAAACGAAGCCCAGAGGCAAAAATCAAGGGAGAAAGCAAGCCTTGGCCAGCGAAAGATAAAGAATAAACCGGCTGTTTGCAACTCCTGCGAAAGTGTATGCTCAATGGCAGGGTAATAACAGCAGAGCAGACCCACCAAGGCTGGAAACTGAACAGTACTGGAAAAGTATATGGGAGAGGGAGGCATCACACAACAGTGATGCTGGTGGCTCTGAGAGAAGGTATGAAAAACTGGACAGCACCGGGATCCACACCTACTGGCTAAAGAAGCTCACTGCACTCCACGCCTAGCAGCACAAATGAACCAGCTGCTAAGGGATGGCTTACCGAAGGGCATACAATCCTGATCCTGAAGGATCCCGCAAAGGGTACAGAGTTTGTACATGTTAACAGTGAGTCCTCTGTGCACGCCAAAGTTAGTCACAGAGTTCCACAAGGTTCTGTGCTTGGACCAATTCTATTCACCTTATATATGCTTCCTCTAGGCAATATTATTAGGAAACACTCCATAAACTTTCATTGCTATGCAGATGATTCCCAATTATATCTATCGATCAAGCTAGATGAAACTAACCAGTTAGCTAAACTTCAAGCATGCCTTGAGGACATAAAGACCTGGATGACTTGCAATTTTCTAATGTTAATCTCAGACAAAACTGAAGTTATTGTACTTGGACCCAAACACCTCTGAGACACAATATCTAAAGATATAGTACTTTAGATGTCATTGCCCTGGTCTTCAGCACCACCGTAAGGAACCTTGGAGTTATCTTTCATCAGGATTTATCTATTAACTCCCACATGAAACAAACTTCAAAGACTGCCTTCTTTCACCTACGCAATGTTGCAAAAATCTTGCACATCCTGTCTCAAAATGATGCCGAAAAACTAGTGCATACATTTGTTACTTCTAGGTTGGACTATTACAATTCCTTATTATCAGGCTGCCTGAAAAAGTCCTTTAAGACTCCAATATTAGCTTCTCTGCACTGGCTCCCTGCAAAATCCAGAATAGAATTTAAAATCCTTCTCCTCACCTACAAAGCTCTTAATGGTCAGGCACCATTGTATTTTAAAGATCTCATGATACCTTATTACCCCACTAGAACACCACCCTCCCAGGATGAAGTGTTACTTGTGGTTCCTAGAGTCTCCAAAAGTAGAACGGGAGTCAGAGCTTTCAGTTATCAAGCTCATCTCCTGTGGAATCAGATCCCAATTTGTGTTTGGGAGGCAGACACCATCTCCACATTTAAGAGTAGGCTTAAGACTCTCCTCTTTCATAAAGCTTATAGTTAGGGCTGGCTTGGGTGAGCCCTGAACCATCCCTTAGTTATGCTGCTATAGGCCTAGACTGCCGGGAGACTTCCCATGATGCACCTCTTTCCTCTCTCCTTCTCTCCCTCTCCATCGGTATGCATTTTTATCCCATTACTGCATGTTACTAACTTGACATATTCTCTCTCCCATAGTTGTGTGCTTTCTCATTTCTCTCCTCTCTCCTTCTGTTGCTTTCAGCAGGTATTTCTACCTCCGCAGCTACAGAGACTGGATCTGTGGTTGTGGGCCACCTGCTGCCCTGTGCTCTTGCTCGACAGCTGCTGCTGCAGTTGTTGTTGGCTCTGTTACTATTGTTGTCATTATTATTCCTATGACTGTCATTCCTATTATTATTAACTTAATAATATTAATTTTAACACCACCATTACATTATTACTATTTTAAATTTTTTGTTGGTATTTGCATTGTGCTCCCCCCCCCACCCTTCTCTCTCTCAAAACCTCTCTCTCTCAAAACCTCTCTCTCGCTCTAAACCTCCCTCTCAAAACCTTTTTCTCTGTCTCTCTTTCTCTCTCTGCCTCTCTTTGCCTCTCTCTCAAAAACCTCTCTCTCTCAAAACCCACGGCAGCAGTGGTGGATGACCGACCCCATTGAGTCTGGTTCTGCTTGAGGTTTCTGCCTCTTAAAAGGAAGTTTTTCCTTGCCACTGTTGCCAAGTGCTTGCTCATGGTAGGATTTGTTGGGTCTCTGTAAATAATATTATAAAGAGTACGGTCTAGACCTGCTCTATAAATGTGCAAGAAAATAATCAGCAGATTAATCAAAACTACTTAAAAACTAATTTAGCGCATGTTTTTCCATCATAGAAGAGGGATTCTTTCTCTGATGCTCTTCCTTTTTTATTCTATTTTTTTTTAATGCATGTAGGTTTTCTCATACAAATTTATGAATTTTGGTTTAACATTGTGCATTGTGCCTTTAAGGCAGAGATTACACCTGAATTGCAAAATTATACTATGGTTGCACCCAAATTGCAAATAAACCGACTTTGGCTTGACTTGCTGTTGTTAACTCTCTGACTTCAGACTGGTTTCAGACTTGTGGGTAATGACTTATGAACAACCAGAGTCTAATGGAAGTCTGATAGGACAATCATCTGAAGTGAAAAAAACAGACATATTGTGAAGTCTGAATCATTATGGTGACTTTGAAACTTGACTTGTGTTTTAACGCTAATACTCTCACACATCTCTGCTCCGCTAATTTTACACCTGAAGATCAGTTTAACAGTCATAAGGAGTACTACTCAGCCAGTGAAAATAACCATGATTATGTCATAGTGATGGCATCAAGGTTATCTTAGTTTGGACTTGAGACTGTACCAAGTGAGGATGTGGAATTTGAAAGACATGGGCATTTACCAGGCAAGGACGATAAGTAATGTATTTGCTTGACCCATACTGGTATTTAAAGATCAGGATATCTTTGCCTGTGCTGTGTCAATTTTGTCAATTAAATCTGTGTCTAGCAAGACCCCCAAATTTATGGGAATGTTATACCAAATCGTTGGGGTACTCCTTTAAGGTTAAGTCTAAGATGATGAAAAATATGACAATAATTCTTTTTTACTGTAAGTACCAATTTTCCATGACAACAAGCTAACAGTATGCCCATGATTCTCTGTTGGAGCCTGACCAATTGCACTAATTATATAGATGTCAGGAACACAAACACAAAAATATAGACATAAGTATATTCTAACAAAAATTGCACTGGGTTCAGAGTATTTTGAGGTCTGTAATTAAAGAAAAAAGTTTGAGAGAGCACATGCTGTTGAATTCAAAAGTATACATTTGTATTTTCTGGTCAAGTATAAATGATAGTGATAGGCCTTCTGTGCATTGCCGGTACTGATTCTTTAAAAAAAATATCTTATGTAACACGTTGATTACAGCTGTAAGTTTTCCCCTATATTGCTATATTGTTAAGCAGCTTCCCTCTGTGTCAGATATCTTACAGTTTTGGTTTCTTTGTTGTCCCTGCAGGCAGTCCCAGGTAAGTCCTGGTGCCTCAGTGGTGCTGTATGGGGCTGGGAGGCCCCGGGGTAGAGCCTCGAGCAATAGCTTTGACCCAGGCGCTCTCCAGAGACAGTTCTGCTCAACTGGTCCGCTCCAGAGACAAATACAATTACAACCCACACATATTGAACCCAAAGTGATTTACACCCTATAAGTGCTGCATGGGCATGCTCTTCCAAATTGAGCAAGGTGGGTCAAGGGGTCAATGGTGGAGGGGGCCAAAAGACATCTTGCATGACTTCACCAGTATAATTACATCTCACCAAACAAACACAGAAGGGAGGGACATGATGAGAGTCATGCTGATAGCAACTGTTTAAAGTATGAAAAGTAACATGTTGACTAAACACATATTTAATATTTAACAACAGTACAGCCATCTCTCCTTCCTGTGGGACTGAATCTAAACAGTAAACAATCACAAACTGTCACAATGACTCCCTAATGACAATTGAATACAAAGATAATACAAGCTAACAGTGCAGTTGCTGGAGTTAGGATGGTTTCTGTTACAGAGCCACAATCCAACTGACTTTTCACCGTTCCTGCTTTTTGACAGATCAGAAATGAAGCTCTCTCAGCCTCTGCGGGCCTCTGCAGGCCACCTTGGCTTTTCAGGCTGGGGCTTGGTGGCGTATTAGGGGTGTCAGGTTCTGTGACGGGATGATGAACAGTAATTACAACGATTCTGATTATTCCATAGTGATGGCACCAAGGTTATTTTAGTTTGGACTTGAGATGGTACCTAGTGGGATTGTGGAATTTGAAACACATGGGCATGTACCAGGCAAGGATGGTAATGTATTTACTTGACCCATACTGGTACTTAAAAGTCAGGATATCTCTGGCTCTGCTGTGTCAATTTTGTCAATTCTTTATTACATCTGCGTCTAGCAAGACCCCCAAATTTATGGGAGTGTAATATCAAATTGGGTACTCCTTCAAGGTTAAGTCTAAGATCATGAAAAGTATGACATTCATTTTTTTTTTTACTATAAGTACCAATTTTCCATGACAACAAGCTAACAGTATGCTCATGATTCTCTGTTGGAGCCTTACCAATTGCACTATTTATATAGAAGTCAGGAGCACAAACACAAAGAGATGCACAGAAGTATATACTGACAAATTTGCACTGGGTTCAGAAAATTTTGAGGTCTGTAATTAAAGAAAAAAGTTTGACAGAACACATGCTGTTGAATTCAAAAATATACATTTGTATTTTCTGGTCAAGTATAAATGATAGCGATATGCCGTCAGTGCATTGCCTGTACTGATTCTTTAACAGTAATTACAACGAGGACCTGGCCCCTCTCAAGATCACATGGTGTCAGGAGGACAGCGCTGGATTGGCAGGAGTAGCACCAGCCCCTCCAGGTCTCATGAGTCTCCAGGGGACCCATTAGGACTGAGGCCCGGCGTCCTGATGAAGCAAACCCTTGTGCACTTCCATTGCACAATTATAGCTAGGCCTGCTCAGTTGTGGAGCTTCACTGTTGTTGTTAGCATCACCTCAGTCCACAGCCTCCTTAATAATGCACTCAGTAGCAAGAGCTTGCAGTCAGCAGGGTGAGACGTGCAGGTTGAGTTAATGATGGGGGTTATGGCTTCCGTGTGATGTTACATGAGATCTGATTGGTTGAGAGATCCTAACCTTGTCTTGACCTATTATTGAAAAACAACAAGTCTGCAGGCTTTGTAAATGCTCAAGTATAGTTTTTTCTTTAATTGAAGGGCACATTCTGAATGTCTTACTACAAAAAAAAACAAGACAATTATGTTTATGACAAGTGGGAAAGAATGTAAATTCATTTGCATGTTGCATTTTGAATTTAAATGTTTAAATTGTTTTTCTAGAGGATCTTGCTGCTTCTTCTGTGAGAAAAGAGACAGATCAACTAGCCACACTGAACTGTTGGATTTGGATCATTTGGAGTCCAGTTTGTGTACACCTGATGAATGTAAGTCCTACATTCAATTTCCTTTTAGGTCTGTTTTTTTCCATCAACTACTTAGAACAGATATCTGGTTCTTTAGCTGCTATGTTCAACAGCTAACCTCTAACTTTGTCTGAACCCTAAAATGCTTATTCTTTGTGGATTAATCTTTATGTGACACCTTTCACATCAAACATAGTCTCCTTATAGATTGTTAATATAACAATATTGATTATTGCAGTTTTAATTATATTTTGCTGATAATACTTCATACTTTTACTGAAGATATTTTTTAAATGCAGGACTTTTGCCTGTAATGTAGAATCTTTACATTGTGTTATTGTTACTTTAAAGGATCTGAATATTTCTTTAACCACTGGTGCATTAGTGAGTTCGGCCATGATGTTGGGTTATTACCAAGTCTTTGCTCATATTTTGCATTGTGGTTCATCCCAAAGGTGTTGGATGGGGTTTAGGACAGGGCTCTGTGCAGACCAGTCAAGTTCTTCTTTCAAAACAAACTGGGAAAACCATTTCTTAATGGAGCTTGCTTTGTGCACTGGGGCACTGTCATGTTGAAACAGGGCCTTCCAAAACTGATGGAAGCACATTATTGTCTAAAATGTCATTGTATGCTGAAGCATTAAGATTTCTGTTCACTGGAACTAAGGGGCCTAAACCAAAGCAGGAGTAGCAACTCCAGGCCAAAAGTACACAGGTGTGTCCACATACTTTGGTCATACATTGTGTCTTTTGATTTCCATTGCCTGCTTGTACATTTAACTGAAAGTTTGTAAGTGTGTATAGTGTGTAGGTAGGAGGCCTATTGCTTTCTGTATTTTCTAAAACTGCACCTCTGTTTATTGCTGATACACAGTTCTCCTCAGATCCCCCATCTGCCTGTTTGATTACACTCATCCTCCAGAGAGCAGGGAGGAGAGAGAGAGGGAGCAGTGCCTCTGAGTCTCCTCCGCCATTTCACACAACAAAATAAAATGTTTCATCGCACTACGCTTCTCCAACAAAACAAGCTGGGTGGTTTGGAAACTGAGAGAAAATTGTCTTTTGAATAATCCGCTTCTTGATTTTTTTTCTTTTTTCTCTTGAAAGGTTTTCTGAAGGTTATTGTTGAGAATAATGCAGCTCCTGCCCCCCTGCAGATGACAATCATCTTTCCAATTTGTTTGAGATTAGGTCATATGGAAACAGCGCATCATAAACACACAGGGTTGGCACGACAGCAATGGAGCATGGGGAGGGTGGCACCATTTCCCCCTGTTCTGGGTTCTTCCTGCCTTGATAGCCAGGATACTGGCAGTGGAAGAATCCAGGGCACAAACAAACAGAAATCCACAGATCTCTTACTAACTGGGAGAAAGAAAGGAGCTGACCCCCCACCCTCCTCCTGAAGCAGCATGACCAGATTGGATGTTTGATTTGCGGCTGGATCAGTAAACACACTACGGCTTCGGGTGTTTCTTTTGATTCAACATAAATCATATCTAAACAAACAAACAAGTTCTCAGTGTTTGATATATGACAGTATTGACATCAGTGCTGTCATCCGAGAGGAACATTAATATTTCTCATAGCACTACTAGGGCCCACTTTTATCACAAAAAACTTAAAATAATTGCAGTACATGGCTTATGTTGGTCAGCTGTAGTGTGGGTGTGTTTGTGTGTGGGAGGTGGATTGCAGTAATTTTCCTTGCATGGTTCAACTGGTAGACAGAGGCCAAAATGGACATCTGGTAGACGTTACGCTGCTACATCAAAAGAAAGAAAGAAGAAAGATTCTTCAGTGATGATAACTTGCTTAATGCACTCTCTGAATAGAAGATCAGTAGACTGGGGCAGATTGGTGCTGGAACATGTGTTTGGGATGCAACTACACAATCAATAGGGTGCTAATTGTGTGTCTCAGGGACCTTGACATCTTTTCCTATCTAGAATGTTAATAATCAACTGGGTTAGCTTGTGACTGCATCAAATGCCTTCTCTTTACTGAAGAGACAGCATGCTACCAAAAAGCTTAACAATAAAGATTAGCATGATAATTAGACAGAATAATACATTTAATCTACTGCAAAACCTGTGTAGAGTATATCTAAACATTAGCAATTCACTCGCACAGGCAGGTACAGTCGCCTGTTGCTTTAGTGGAGTTCAACTCTGAACTCTGACATGCAAATTTGCACCAATGAGTAATTGCAGTCCGAGAAGTGGAGGGTCCAGAATGAAGGAAGGTATAGAGTGGGGGTGAAATAAAGGTTAGAGAAGCAAGCTTGTGACCGAAAGGTTGTTTGTTCAATCCCGGACAGGCAGGATAAATCTGGGCGGGGAAAAGTGAAAAGTACATGTGAACATTGATAAAGGCACTAAGGGAAACAGCATGTGGTCATTAAACTCATGGCTTCAACAATGGTTTCATACTATTGCAAGCACTAACCTACTTAACAACTTTGGGGGCAATTATGAGACATCCTGTGTGCAACTTGTGTGTTACATTTTGTACCTGATGGTGGCATGAAGAAAACACATAAAGGGAAGTGTGTTTTAATATTTGTTGTGTACAAGGTCAAGATCATCCACAACATGAGTGTTTATCCTGGGGTATAGCAGAAGGTACATGCACATCCATAAAATCTTTGCTGATTCTTAATAACAATAATCTGTATATAAAGAAAAATATAAAATAAAGATACCTTATCATTGACCTTGCCAAGTGTTGGTGGAACATGAAGGGTCAAGGGATCACCAGATTTAGTAGGACACATTCTGTGGGGACCACAAGTATCCATATTAAATTCAGCATGGAATAAATATAATATAATACAAAAGTGGGAAAGAATGTAAATTCAGAATGTATGTTGAATTTAAATGTTTAAATTGTTTTCTAGAGGATCCTGCTGCTTCTTCTGTGAGAAAAGAGACAGATTAAGTAGCCACACTGAGCTGTTGGATTTGGATCATTTGCACAGATGGAACAGCTACATAATTAGTGATAGATAATTCTTTAACAACAACTTCAGAGAACCATAACTTTGGTACAAACAATCATTATCCAGACAATTATATACTCATTTGATGTTTGTATTTTTATAGAGCAAATGTCATTGTCTACCATCCTCTGATTGGTGAACCAGTAATGGTGACCTGAGTGTTGTGCATTGTTATCTTTCAGACTGTACTCCGAAGTACACTCAAATCAGACCAAAAATACAGAAGTCCATTATCTCTGCAATAAAGAGCTAATGACCCAACAACAGGAATATATTTGCCAGGGCGCCCATCTCCTTGAAAAGGCCAAAGGATAAGGAGTCATTAAAGGAGTGTTATCGGGTCCAGATAGCATTGGCATGTCTGTAAAGATCATTATTTTTGCCCCTGGAGCTGTTGGACAAAGGAGAGCAGGGCTAACTGCACACCCAGTGCTAACTCCAGGGTCAGCTGTAACACAGGGATGAAGATGCTAATGATACGCAGCCTAGAAGCTAATGCTTTTTCTAAATGCTCTTAATGACTGCAGCCCCTAATGTGGGAGAGCTCGGGATCTCTGTTTTTCTTTGTGCTTCGTCAGCTCACTGTAGCTGAAAGGGACACAGCTGAGTTGTTGCTTTTTCATTTTCTCTATTTTTTTCATGGTTTCTTCTACTCTCATTTATTTTTTTTACCCTCTTTTTGGGTGGAGGGAGTGGAGTGCACATCTCATTGAATGCCCAAGTGAGCTGTGAGTGGCTGGTATTGTAATAATAATAATAATAATAATAACCTGGACTGTACTCACAGAACCTCCAACACCAGTTCTCAGCTAATGATTCTGCTTCTGTCTGGAGGGGGCTCAGACAGATCATCAACTACAAACCTAAATCCCCCCACTCCATTAACAACTTGTGCCTGGCCAACAAACTGAATGAGTTCTAGTGTCGCTTTGAAGGACAATGGGACAGTCCTGACACCATCCCCTGTGACTCCACCCACCAGCTCCAGCCCACCCGCTCCACCTCCCCCACCTCAGCAGGGGCCTGGGTCTCTCCACAACTGCCCACCTCAGAGGCCCCTCTGCATCAAGGAGGAGGACATTAACAGGCTTTTCAAGAGGCAGAACCCCCGAAAAGCAGCCGGTCCAGCCCCTTTTATAGAGTCTCTTCAAGGCGGGAATGTTGCGCTGTTATTCCGCCTCGCCATTCTGTATAAAATGTACGAACATGGAATGGGGGGGCATTGCTGTTCCGCCGTTAAGCCAGCAGCAGAGGTAGTAACAGAGCTGAATCGACATCTGTGTAAAATGGGGGAGCCAGCAGACGCTGTTGTGTTATACGTCATGTCTCTTTTGTTTCCGGAACACCGGCATGCTATCTAAAATCACACAATGGGACAGCATTATGCCGCCGTTGTTTGGTTCAGTGTAAAAAAGTGAAGCCGGTGTAACGATGGGTCTTCTTTATGGCAGTATTGCGGGAACTCTGTTTAAAAAGGGCTTGTGTCTCTCCATCCACTCTGAAGCACTGTGCTGATTGGTTGTCTCCAGTGTTCCCAGACATCTTCAACACCTCACTGTAGACAAGCCATGTGCCAGCCTGCTTCAAAACCTCCACCATCATCCCCGTACCCAAAAAACCATAGGACCATAGGACTTAACGACTACCGACTCGTTGCCCTGACCTCTGAGGTAATGAAGTCATTTGAGCGTCTGGTGCTGTCACATCTCAAATCCATTACTGACCCTCTCCTGGACCCCCTGCAGATTGCCTACATAGCCAACATGTCTGTAGACAATGCAGTAAACATGGCCCTCCACTTCATCCTCCAGCACCTGGACTCCTCCTATTTGTGGACTTCAGCTCTGCTTTTACAGTTTTTCTCAATTGCTAAAACAATAAACCCTATTGTCTGAACCAAATGCTCAGTTGCCTGAACCCACTGATTGAATCAATCACTCTTTTGGCAAAACCATAAGCACTTTTCACCTGTTTAGACACAACTTGCCAACACATTTTCATTGTGATGCACCTGTGCTGCATAATGGTGAGCACAGGTGACAAAAGTCAAACACAATTAAAGCACAGATGTCACCACTTGAACACAACAACTCAAAATTGATCACACTTGTGGCTAATGATGTGAGGGAACATATAAAGTAAGCCAGTTCAGAGAACACTGGTTTCTGAGGCCCTACAATGGATAGAAATCTGAGAGGAAGAGGAGGTCAAGGTGGTCAGCGAAGACCAAGAACAGTAATATCTGATGAAATCAGAGCTACTGTGATTGTCCATGGTATGAGCATGAGGGAGGCTGGACAAAGGGTACAACCAAACATCAGTAGATTCACTGTGTCCACCATAATTAGAAGATTTAGAGAAGAGAACAGGTAATTACCTTTTTTTGACATTATAGCACAGTATGTAAATGTTTACAGCAATTACTGTATGACTGTACCACAGTATACTGTAAGTAAATATGTTTCAGTACATCACTGTACCAATATACTGTAGTATTGTAATGGAGGGTTGGTCTAACTGTTTGTAGGCCTAGTATTCCATGTATATTGTTGTACTTTATTTTTACATGGGCTTACTGTACACCAGTGGCAAACGCATAAGATTTCTGTTTTGTCTTTTTGTACAAGTGCTAAATGCACAGGGTTTTTTTTGTTTTGCAACATGCATTTAGCCTACAGTGAACAATAAACATTTATTTCTCCAGCTTCATGTCCTGAGCATTGTGTTTTCTATTTTTCTACGTAGTGTTTAGTGACTGTTCAGTAGTATTTTTAATTTTGATTGACTCGGGGCATGATTTGACAACATAGTTCACTTTTTGAGCACAGATTGAACTGTTTTGAGGTGAAAGTTTGGTTTTGCAAGAAGAGTCTGAGGTTTTGTGAATGTAGCTTGAAAATTGTGTTTTGTGTTCACAGTTTAGAGAAAAGGAGAGCAGCTTTCAAGAAATGTGTCTTAGCAATCGAGAAAAACTGTAATACCATCATCCCGGCTGTGCTACAGGACAAGTTCTCCCAGCTGAGTGGGCCTGAATCCACCTGCAGGTGGACACAAACTGTTTCAGACACACTCCTCCGGCAGGAGGCTTCTGTTCAGTTTCTTCCCACCTGCAGCTGGCCTCAACAGTCATATTGTACATATGTTTTATTTAAATTTTTATATTTTTTCATACACTGTATTATTGTCAATTTTCTATTTGTGCTTCTTGACTTACTACTTGTTTTTTCTTTCTTTATATTTTCTACTTACTATGTTTATTATGCAGCAAAATACCAAAGCCTTGTATGCCTTGTATGTGTAAATCTGAAAGATTCTGAAAACATTATTTCTAACATAGTGATCACAACAACATCTGTTATATATGGGTAAATGGTTATAGTATTCTACAGTAGACTTCTCCTAGGCCAACACGACATGACATTTGCTTAGGCTTGTGAAAATTCACAGAAACATCAGCTTTACTCATCTGCATATGTTGTAATGGTGCAGACGGCCATCACATTGTGTTGCATCATCCCTGTGACACCAGACAACATGGCGGTAATGATGCCACGTTATCAGCAGCAGGATTCAGAGGTTAACATCTGACTCCAGAGCGGCTGAGCCATTATAACACGACGTATGACTGCCATTGGTGAGAATTCTCTCTATGGTTGCCACACTTTCTTTTAATTTGACCAGGCTTTAATCTCCATCTACTCTGAGTGTTTTCATCTACTAAAGGACTTTCAACAGCTTGAGCCTAATCAAAGAGTTTCGCTCTCTTCTTCGTGTCTTTAGACAAGGAAATTCAATTAGATTAATTGGCCTGGATATTATGCTCTGTAATATGATGTAATCATTGGTGTCGACAAACTTCACAGGGCACTTTAGAGGCACCTCGCTAATTAGAGCAATAACTTTAATCCAAATGTTTTACCTCGACATTCCAGATGATTCTAAATTGAAATCCAGGTAATTAGTTGAAACAACCCACAAGGAGATAGCTGGCGCCCCTTCTCGAAAGCTGCTGACAGCAAAGTATAAATGAAGCGTTGTTTTTTCTCTTGTTCCATGTTTGACACATGACAGTACCAAAATAAAAAATCCACTTTTTCCTCTGACAAGATGAAAGCCTATTGTGTTTTTAGAGCTGAACAAAAGATCAATTTGAAAAATGTGTTAAATCTCATTTGAATAGGAAATTTCAACCCTGCAACCACTGTGAGGTTTTGTGAGCTCTGTTTCATCAGAACAAAACTGAAAACGGCATTTTACATGCAGCAGAGACAACAAACCGAGGAAATGATTGCACTTTAGATCAATCATATATCATAGGCTGCAACATGCTCTGCTGGTTAGGGTAATGGACAGGGAACAGGCTCTTTCTGGCGACTGGTTTGCATCTAATGCTGTGCCCTTGAGCTAGATACTTGGCCTGAGTTGCTTCAGCAAACACAGTGACTTAAAAATGGATATGTAAAGTATGAAAGTGTAAGCTTTCTTCAGATATAAATCTCAGCCTGACAGCTATTGAAATAACAGTCAAACTCAAGAAAAAACACACCACAATCACTGGTAACACAATAAAACTGTATTACATTTGTGCTTAAAATTATTACAATTACAGTATTTACAAGCGTTGTCCTAAAAATAAACATCTCATGCTGGATGACACATAAAAAGAAATCATTGTACAATAGCAAGCAAAAATGAATATTTCTTTTATGTACACCCACAATTTACAAATTAAAGAAGGGATTGTTATTTTCCAGCTAAGAAATGTTGCTGAGCGCTGTTGCACATGCTCAGAAGCTGATATTTAATACTGAAAGATTAATGGTTTGTTTTCTTCTAAGCAGAAAAGGACCTAACTCCTCTGCAGAAGGGAGCCATCATGACTGAGATGACCGGGTCTTGAGGTGACTGACCTGCTGCAGAGTGCAATTAACTTAACCCAAAGCTGTGTTGAAAATGAATCAACATAAGCTAAACAGTGATTGAGAAAACATTGATTGGGTTTAAGTATCAGCATGTCAAACAATGCATGTCAGATTTTGGACAACAGGTGATGTATTGAATGCTTATCAAATAAATAGTGCACAAAATGTAACCAACCCCCACCATCCCTGACTGATCCTCACACCCCTACAACCACTACAACAACCTGCCTCCACGAGCATTTACCCACATTACAGTTTGACCAGTGTGAATGCAAGGTTTTAATAAATAGAAAGACTGTCTCCAGCAAAAAATACACAGCCTTACTTCACAAGAACAGAGCCTGGAGTCACAGTACAAACCCAGGCTGACCAAATACTGCTGCTGCTCTGATGGAATGCATTTCAGGAATGGAACTGACTCTTCTCACCCCATAAAAGATAGTCTTGCACACCCAGGTGTTTGTCTACAAGCATAAAGTCTAGTCCATAAAGTTTAAAGCTGCTTTAACAGTTTTTTTGGCCACTTGAGGGCAGTAGAACAAGCTGAAAACACAACATCTGACATACTGTATTATCTCGTTATAAAGTTGTTATCTAACATGTTAGCAATCAGTTGCGTATTTACACATCCAGCAGACAGAGAGCAACATTAGCATCTCTCTGGAGTTCTGTTTGTGTCCACCTGATGAATGGAAGTCCAATAGTCCAATGTTCACTCTCCTTTTATCTCTGGCACGGTCTCCACCAACTCCTGTGAAAAAGATCTGGCTATATAGCTGCTAAATGCTTCACTTTCCTCACCAACTAGTTGCTAACTTTGATTGCTGGTCAGGTGACAATTCTCTGTGGCTTCATCACTATCAGAGATGTCTTTCACATTAAAAGTAGTAATTTTCTCCATTGTTAATATAAAAACAAATACTGATTAGTGCAGCTTTAATGTATTCAAAATTGCTGACTTTGACCAGAAAAGGTATTTTCATTGACATTCAAAAAAGCCAATCACACTTTTACTTGTTGATTCTGAAATGGTGCTACCAGAAAAGAAGACCTTTGTGATGCTAATCTTCAAGGGTCAACAGTACAATGGCTCTATGGTCCTTTAGAGACATAGACATAGGTCCCAAATATATTTAGGTAGTGATTGTGTGAGAGATTGCATCCATCCAGAGAAAAGCACTTATTTCACAAACTCTGAGTCTTTGCCATTTAGACAATGCAGCTGTGCGATTTGGAAGCATGGCGATACTCTTATGATCAATTTTGGAATCTGAAGGTTTTGAAAGGACTATATGGACCAAACCAAACCTCACGAGACTGCAAGACTGAAGTCCTCAACCTGAAGGGATCCACATGCTCAAAGACACACACACACACACACACACACATACACATATAGCAACAAATCAGCATTAGCATTATTTTTGCTGCTCTTCAGTTTACATTCAGTGTGTTTTGAATCTGATATCATACAGTAAAAAGGTCTTTATCTCAAAATTGATTGACAATACCTCAGTGTATTTTAGATTCAAGTAGAAGTTGTAGGACTGTGCAGTCAGGTGGGACGCTGTCTGTCCGTGTCAGATAAGGTGAGGCAAAACTGCTTTTGGGTGGGTTAATGAATTTTATTCCCAACCACCGGGATCAGCTGTTGGTTAGAAATTGCTCTGAGGCAGGTGTTTGGTGGCCAGGAGGAAAGAGGCAACATCCGTAAGTCATAAACAAAGAAATGGACAAACAATTTTTTCATACTTTTAGTTTGTTGTAGGCTTCCAGGGCCTTTCCCTGCCACACTGGTGTCTCTATGGCTATTCTGTACAGCAGTGTGTCCCCTCCCAGGGAGGCTTGCTTAGTTATGTACATGTGGGGGACAGAAACTGGACAGGAGGCAATAGTGCTTTTTGTTGCGTGATTACAAGCTCTCCTTCAGTCTCTCTCTTTCTCCCACTCCTCCTCTTCCTCCTTGTTGGCCTATAAGGGTCAACGGACCTGGGGAGCGTAGCCCTCCTTCATCAGCCCCTCCTCGTAGTCTGTCTGGCACAGGATCATGTTGTTCTTCAGGAAAAACTTGTCTCCCACACAAAACCTGCACCACACAAAGAGAGAGAGGAGGGAGGGGTTTGTTTACATAAGCATCAAAGCAAAAATCTCATCATTAGTGCTGAGCTGTAGGCTAGCAGTCCTAGCCGGCTGCTAGCTACATGACTATAGTGCAAAATCTCTACTTTAGCTACCATAACCTTGGTGCCAACTCCCCCCTTCATCTGCAACGCTGCCATGTGCAGACGAGGAGTCCTCCTCTAGAAGACAGTCAACTCAATTACAAGGGGAGATATGTAGGTCTTAGGGGGTGGGGGTTGGTTTGAGTGGAGGGAGGACTCTGGTGTATACGAATGGAGTTATAGCTGTTTCAGGCTGGGGTTCCTTTCCACCTGCAGCTGTTACAGAAACCCCCACCGACCTTGGCAGCCCTATCCTGCTCCAGCTGGGGGGGGCCACAGTTACGCTTGACATTTTAGCACAGCAGCAAGTGGAGATTATGTTGAACGCGTAAGAGCAATAACTCTCATTGTATTGTCCTGAGGGCTGCTTATCTCTCTCAGTGTGCAGGTTGGACAAGGTTGGCAAGCAGCGGTGCCAGTGTTCACTACAGGGGAGGTGGAGCTCGGATGGGGGGATGGGGACAGTGAGCCTTGCCTCCTTTGACTTCCCTGGATGTTAAGATTGTTGAGTTCAGTGCTGGGAGCTGATCACAGCGGATGGAGCTCAGGTACCTGACAAGCATGGGCTGTTCGCAGTGTTGGTTCAGGGCTGCAGGGCAGATTGAGAGCATAATTTGTTACATCCACTTGGGACCAATTAGCAGGATTCAAATACACCGTAGGTATTGGCACAAAATACCAAAAAGTGTGAGAATGGTGTGTTTCTGGAAATAAAGCCAAATGTTCTGAGGAAGAGCTTATTTTGAAAGAAATATCATGTAAACCTGAACACTGATGTCGATTTGAATGAATTAACTCATGGATAAAATGAGCATTCTACTCTATCAGTCACCTATACAATACGTACAATAGGTGATTCCAAGGTGATCTTAGGGATGCCATCCTGCCAACCTTCTCAGTACTGGAAATGAATGAATTGCCCTTGTCGACTCCTTATTTTTCCAAGGAAACTGAAGATAATCCTATCAGAGAGGGACTTTTAAAGCTACGCCCATTAATGCCCAGGTCACATACATAAGAGACAGTAAAAGTAAGACTTAAACATAAAATTAGCTTCAACCAGGTAGTGTTTTTTTAAAGCTGAATATTATCACAGTCATGGCTGACAAATAGAAAATTGTGTGTTTTCTCCAAAATTTGTACTTACAGAACATATCTATTGTGTTAATGGCAGCATGCTTCCACACCTTTATAACGAAAATAAACATAGATAACTAATATCCATTCATCTGGGCTGTTTGAGCAGAGGCAGAGCTGTATTTCATGTAATGGTGTCCACGCTAATAAAAATGTCCTGTTAGAATGACACATTCTCTCCCAGAATCTATTAATGTCTGTCTTTACTGACACCAAGCCCACTCCCACTTTAACTTTATCTCCCTTTATTTTTTTACATCCTCTCTCTACTAGTAATACTGTCTCCTTCCTCTTCGTCATCCTCTTCCTCCTCCTCCCCACTCTCTTCTCACAGCCCTCCACTTATATATTGTTTCAGCTCTGTTAAATGTCAACAGCATATGTGACATCTGTGCACCAATTATAATGAGGATATTACACTGGGCCCATCACAGTGTCTAATAAAGGATCTTGTGTTGCCCTAGTATTTCCACTTTCTTAAAAACAATTGCAGAGTACATCTTCTATATGGCTCTCTATTAGAGAATGCTGATATATTGGTTTGCTGCTACTGGACTTTCACTGATGATATAATAAATAAGAATACAATTTTATTGCATTAGCTTCAGCAGTATAAGCCTATAAAACAGGGTGGCTGTGGCTTGGAGGTAGAACGGGTTGTTCACTCATTGGAAGGTTGGTGGTTCGATCGAAGCGCTAGTGTGTAGTGTGAAGCACTTTGAGTGTTCGCAAGACTAGATAAGCGCTATACAAGTGCAGTCCATTTACCATTTAAACCTGCAATGAAGACCCAGATTGGTGGAGATGATCACCCACTTTAAACAGCTTTCAGTGGAGATGGCAGTTCAAAGTTCTTTCCACACTGACACAAATACACATGTGGAAATGTGTATGTAATGTGTATGGGCAATGTAAATATTCAGATACAAAGGTAAGGCATATCTTTTCAGCTTAGCATTTATACAGGAAATCAAATCAACAGACAAACTTTAATGAATGTATTACAATTACCCATTATTTTTTGTGGTCTTATTATCTTGTTTTAGATCTGTTCTACCTCTTTATATTATTTTATGTTTTCATAAATGTATATATGTCTGTAACTGTAGTGTAATACTGCAAGTGCAAGTGTGCAAAAAACACTATTCGAATACAACTACATCTACTGATGAAGACTGGGATGCTACTGCAAGCTCTGTAAAAAGCTCTGTAGACCTTGAGTAAAGATTATTATGTCAAATATACAAATACAGTTTGAATTTTAGTTAACTATTTGAGTTGATAACAAAAAACAAAATATCTGCCATCAACAAATCAAAGGACTAAATTACCATTTTATGTCATTTAAGTCATTCAGTCAGAAGTTGTGCTTATGTTCACAGATTTCTATTTAGGAGGAGGAGTTATTTTGTTTTGTTATGCCCTAATGGCTCATTAGCGATAGACATTTTAATCCTGCCAGCATCATTTTCATTTAACAGGGAAGCTGAAACAGTTGCTAGGAGCAGATAAGATTATGTTTTTTTTCAATGATCATGAAATATGTCAATTTAAAGGTGGTTAGTTATTTCTGTACGTAGACTTACGATATCCTGCAATTTGGATTTCAGCCACACTTATTTTTCTGTTTTTTCCAAAGCTGCAATTGGTCCATTTTTTTCTCCAACTGGAAGAGACAGTTGTTAATGAGCAGAAAAGCAGATCTATTTAAATTGCTTAAATAATCTAAGCTATGGACAGCAATTCAGAGGTCTGGAACCAGGGTGTCTAGCTTACAGTAGTAGCCATCTAGAATGGCTGGACTATGACAGGGTCCAGGCTGATCCATGCCTGATCCCTGCTGGGTCCCTGCTAGGTAAATGTAAATCCTCCTTGGCTCCTTTGAGGAGAGACTGTCCGAAAGTGTGCACTGTTATTCCCAATTGTAACAAACCTCAGCCCTGCGATGGCAGGCTTTTCACTCACTCCCTTACAGTGCGGTCATTTGAAACATGTATATACAGTTTTGCCCTTTAGACTCTTTAGATTTTTTCAGCTGACATATTGTAAGAAATAGTTCATTTGAAGCATACTGATGCCTTATCGTGCTGCTCCAAAATCTATAATTGGTGTTCAATTAGGTTGAGATCTGGTGATTGTCAAGACCATAGCTTTTGGTTCACATCATCAAACCATTCAGTGAGCCCTCGTGCCCCCTGCTTTCATTATTTTGTTTCTCCACTGATTGATGCAGTTTTTTTCCTTTGTTTTGTCACCTATCTGTACATATAACACATGTTACTGCTTGAGCTCAATACTTATCATAGGTGCTAGCTATAGCTCAACCTTCATTAAAGGTCTCCCATAACATCACATCTGTTACTACAAGTATATTAACTATATAGTTATATTCATGTTATCGTGTGCAATCATATCATGGTTTCTAACTTTACAGTCAGTCAGCTTCTGCTGGTGCTGTCTTCCTCTCTCCCTGTACTGCCTTCACTTTCTTCCCTCCATCTTCCTTCCTTTACTTAGAGGTGACTGTGACTAATGAGTCCTTAGAGAGCTCTTGTTGTAGGAGGAAGAGAAAGAATGGCTTCCACAGGCACACATTTAAAAGATGTATTGCGATGCCAGCAATTTGCCTCGGAGGCCCGTGTTAACTAGAGTATTCACTTTCCACTCAAATGAGAAAAAAAAAACAGGGAGATTGTCAAAGAGAGAAAATAGTCTCAACTGCACCAAATCTAATTACTGTTAGGATGCACACAGGTTCAGAAACATTTGGCCCTTTGACACTGATGCTTAATTGTAACAGCATGTTGTAAATCTTCTCTGGCAGATTGCTGCTGGGCAATCAGACAGCAGCAGCACAAGGACACACTGAAGATGAGTTTTTCTTTGGGGCATGTAATGTAGAGAATATAATTTCACATCTGGAAAGGAGGAGATTTACTTTTTTTTTGGCTTCATCTTTGGTGCTAAACATCCACTGCGGTTGTGTTTTAAAACGCTCTGGTCTTTTATTGTTTCTTTCTCCATCTATGATGTTCAGCACACACAGATGTCAGGTTTCTGTGGTGTACCACCGAAAAATCAATTGTTAATCAAACAATGTGGCCACACATGGAGGACAAACTTACAGAACCTCCCTCTTAAAATGTCACAGAACTACCTTCACAAATAGAGGAAGCCCTCATATTAGCTGTGTTGCACCATCCAATTTAATATGACACATATAACCAGTGCAAATATAAAATCTAAAATATCAATAAAGGTACAAGAATGTGGCCTCTGATGGTACACAGTTAGGATCTTTAGAATGGTGAAAATGTATGAGCTATGAATTTTGTCATCTCCATGAGCAGAGAATAACTGACATTTATTTGTATAAGATTTCTTATTTTTACTTTAAATTGTGTTTGTTTTTTCTCCTCCAGTAGTGCAGGATTTGGTAGTTAAATTGTGTTCTCTAGGCTGGCTGCCCAGGCTCTGAGTTCTCAACACCAATCATACACAACGTGACAACTGTGTCCCTTATTGGCCATTAGGCCCCTGTCTAACAAGCCTAACTCATGACATACAAGGCACCAGTGGCTGAGCTTAGCTGTGCTGCACCCAATTGGTGTCAGTCTCTCCTTCCAACGCTCCAGTATGCAGCATCCTCCCTTATCAGCACTGACCTTCCCCTACACTGTCACCCATCCTGCTCTCCTCCGCTCCCCTCTACTCTAACCTTCCTCCAGCCTCCCCAGACTGTGGCCTCCAGCTCATCAGGGGGAAATTGGGCCAGCACTGGCTAGATGATGAGGCTGGACGACAGCCCCATCGATTAGCTGTCCCCCAGGGCTGATCTGTGGCTAACTGCTTGCTGGATGGAGTCTCATATCTCCGTCCTTATTCCCAACACCCTCACCCTCACCAACACCCCCTCTCTCCTCAGAACCAGCCCCATATCTCTTTGGCTCTAAGATCACGGTGGTGCTTCCTTTCCCCAGCTTAGGTAGGGAAAATAACAGGTCTGACTGGTGGGAAGGTCATAGATTTATGGCCAGTTTAACAGAGTAAGGTGTAGACATGAGCAATCAGAGCCAATGTAGGATCCTATATTTTCACTGATAGACCAGGGACAGGAGATATTCACTCCCCTCAGCTTTATACCATTTCAAAGTCATGCACAGAGCAAAGAAAGAGGGGGAAAAAAGGCTTTTGCTCTCTGGCAGATACACAAGTAAGATAACTGGTGAGGCTTTTCAATTACTATTATTCCTGAAGCAGGTTCAGCTCTCAATGCATCTTTCATGGCAAGCAAGAGATTGTTGTCAATTTGATGGTGATGATGACAAAGAACAAGGAAGCAATTGCAGGTCATGATCGCAGTGACATGTCCACTCTCAGCTAACGGGCCAGTCTTCTATCTCTGCCCAGCACTAACTGGCCTATAACTTAAGCAAGGCCCTTAATAGCTGAGCATGGCAATGACCATTACAGTCCTGCAGTGAGTCCCTGATGAAATCAGAATAATCACTGGCTTCCAGTTTCCTGTCCTTGCTCTGTGGGATACAGTAGGGTGGAAGTACGCACACAGGAACTGATGGCGTGGATAGATGCATACGTGTGTGGTGGGGGTGGCTGTATGTTCATACTTGATTGTAGCAATTCAACCTTCAAACGGCAACATGGGCTGCAGCTGACCTGCAGGAGCACTGGATAATTACACTGCGAGACTCCTGCTGACCTCGCAATTGCCTGCTCTGTTTAACAGATTTCAAATTTTCTGACGACTTTCTGCAGAGAAATCTTTGGGCCATTTGTGAGATGGATTAGATTGCTTTATTGGAGGGCCCGTAGGGGAAGGATGTTGATGGGTGCTTTCATGTTTGTCTGAGGTTGGGAAACAAGAGACAGAGCTGGTGTAGATGAACAAGGCAGCAGATCTGTATGCCAGACAAAGAAAAGGAGCCCATTTCCATGCCGGCCGCAACAAGCCGCTGATAAACTATTCAGGGAATCTTAAGTGAGATCTCCTGATAGATCTCAGACTGAGGCTGAGAACATTTGTAAAAGGTCATTCTATTAATCTGGGTATACATACTGAGAAACCAACTTAGACTAGAGTTATTTTGTAATGTTGTAGTCTTCACTGAAAAAGCATTAAACCTGCTCTGAATCTCAAATCTTCTAACAGACAGACATCAATTAATTATGTCACAAATGTTAGATTTTTGAATTCAGAGATTAAATCTTACTGTGTCATAAAACTTCAAAACAGATAAATAGCCTGCTAGTTGGCCGGCTTTACTGTAGTCTCATGTTTGCAGAGGGTACAGACAGACTAACAATAATAATTTGCGCATCAGTTTGATTTCAAAGTTTACATACCCACTGAAATATGTTGTCATTAGTTATTTCAACTACTTTTGGGCAATGCCTTTCCTCTAAGATGTGTAGTAATGGCAAACAGAGTGATCTTTTGAATTTATATTCCTGCGCAGGTATCTCTCCTCAACATCACAATGTAAAGAAACAAAATGGAATACAAAAAGTCAGAGCTGAGGAACAGCTTCAATTAAAGCCAGTGCCACACCATAAATCTTGGCCAGGCCTTGGTGAAATTGTGATGGGCATCTGAACGGTGCTTGCAAGGCCACAGTGGACCATGTGAAACACACTAATGACAATTTTATTCAACAGTTCATCAACTGGCCTAATATAAAAAGAAAGATTTGCTTGCGCTTAAATGGGTTTTAATGTGGGAGAGCAGAGTTGGCCTGCCTGGGGCTGGCTGATGAAGATTAGCTGACTTCTTCCATTAGGAAACGCTGTCTGGTGCAGCTGGCTGAAGTGGCAAGACAATAACCAAGTGCTAATTGTGTGCAACCAGGTCCTTTTCCTTTAGCATGCACAATGTGTCTGGTTTGTGTGTGTTTGTGTGTGTGTGTGGTTGCATGTGTCTGTGTCTGCAACAAAGCCAAGTATGGGAAAAGAAGTGAGAGAAATACAGGAACTCAGCCAACATGTAGCCTTCCTGATGTTCCACAAAGGTTTTCTGTTTGATAGTGTTTCTTGTAACTTTCAAACAACATTTGATAACATTCTGCTTTGTTCATTAGGTCTCTCCAGAATGTTTGGAGAATGTTCCTGCAAGGTTCACATTAACTATAACTATGCATAGGAATGTTTTACATGTGTCAAGAAAACTTTTTGGGGCCCATGGTGTGCAGGGCTAGATGTTTTCAACAAAGAATTTGTGGGATCTTCTAAAAGCATCTGAAACTTCCTTTCCGATTGACGTTTTAGGGGATTAGTTGTGTGTTATTCACACAACTTCACACAACTAATTCCATCACTTTTCACGTGTACAAATACTTGCATCATGTCTGAAAGACTACAGACACATGCGAAAGACCCTAAATTCTTGGAGAGGGAGGCAGTGGGATACAGCCAGTAGGAGCCTATGACAGTAGGCTTTATGGCTTTTCAGTGGGGCCATTCAGAATTGTATAGACACTGTTGCCTTTAGACATGGTTGGATGAAGTGTCATATGTGCTAGTCAATTTGAAGGAGACTCAGGCCTTAAAAGCATTCGCCACTGCAGTGACCAATGTTCAAACCAGCAGCAGTGCTTTTTCAAATGGTCCATCAAACACTACTGTCAATGATTTGGGGTGGAAAATATGTTAGGGATTGTGTCTTGTTGTTGCATTAGCAAGTTGGGGCACTTTAAGAATCAACTCTCTCACAGTGGCTTCCCACACTCTCCTGTGAGGGAAGTGTAATTGTGAGGGTACTGGCCATTCCAAATAGGAAATTTAAGAGACTTCATGTATGTAAATGGAGTGGACAAAACATTAGAAGTACATTCAATTTACCACCACTAACTATGGACTCAAATTCTGAACATCATAGGCTTCACAGAGATTGGACAAATAGCAGGGCTGTTGTATTGGATTGCTATAAATTGTACCAGTGTACATAATAAACTCATTGTAGGGTTACCAGTGAGGGTGACACTGGAGTTTATTAAAGAAGGGTTTTTTTCTATCACTGAGTTCAATGCCTCCAAACTGCTCCCTCTCCTTTGGTGCTGTGGTAAGAAGTAGTGACCTGAAATCTCTAACCACATCCTGTCTACAGGATGCAGGTGGACGCCTAGTAATGAAGACATATGGGAAACATATGTATGGACATGTAACTGCACCTGTAGCTCTAGGCTACTATCAACTATCAACAAGACTTGGGATTCACTACGCTGCAACCTGACCAGCCATCTGCATAGATGCAGGTATGGGAGAGGAGCAGGAGTGTGGTCCAATCACTCACCTCTGATTGCAGAGCTGGCATGCGAAGCAGTCCAGGTGGTAGACGTTCTCTTTGGCCCTCATGACCATCTCGAAGGCTGGAATTAGCTTGCTGCAAGCTGCGCAGTTTCCCGTTACACCAAACAACCTGAGCCACCCACCCACACACACACACACACACACACACACACACACACACACACACACACACACACACACACGAAGAAGATACATGGTGTAAGGACTGGAACCAGGGGGAAACTGCTAACCTAGTCTGATTAGCACAAATTCTTAATGTACATGATCTATATTGTTGTTATTGTTTATTGCACCTGTGAATAAAAAGAAATATAACAACCAAGAACCATAAGTAAAAAAGCTTTGGAGTTGTTGGAAGGTGCTAGGCTAGCAATTTCCCACTGCTTTTAGCCTTTGTGCTAAACTAGGCTAAACACCTCCCAGACTTACTTATATACAGGGATGAATTTCTCATCTGACTGTGGTTAAGACAGTAATCAATACCAAGTTTTATCATACAACTGCCAGAAAATACTCAACCATTAACACCATCACAGTTTTTCAAAATACCCTGTGCTCACCTATCAGACTAAAGTGACAACTTTCAAAGTGACATATCGGCAACATGGAATGGAAATGAAACACAATTTATTTATTTATTACTTTCTATTTTCATATTTTAATCTTTATTTTACTTCTTTATTTACTTTAGATTTGTAGGTGTTGGTCTTCTTTTATCCTTTACTTTTAAATAAAACCAATAAAAATGATCATGACTGAAAACGTCACCTTATGAGGTGACTTCTGTGTGGCCTTTTTCCTAAATGTTTTGGAGACAGAACAATTAAACACCATTTCCTTTTCCAAGACACCATATCCCAATAGATGGAACATATTTATTTTATTATGTTATTTTGAGTTTAGAACTTTTGAACAATTTTGGCTCAAACCACTACTATGTCACACCATTGCTTCCCATTATAATGGAAATAAACCAAACAGAATTACTGCTTCTGCTGCTTCTTGGTGACTTGAGAATAAGAGTGACAGCTGTCAAAGAGATTGTGATAAATGTACTAACATGAGCTGCTGAAACAGGGTCTCTGAATCAGTCCCAAAAATAGGTTGGACAGAGCAGGGCTACAGTAGCACAGTAAAAATTAGCAGGGACATGGATAGCCCAGGGAGGACCCTATTATTTCTTACTCAGGGGACATTAATGTGAGTATTTATTAGGGATTCAGGGCTACTACTACACAGCGACCTAGACAAGAGTGGCAAGGGAAAAAAATTCTGATAACGAAATCATATAACAAAATAACCTATTAAGCAGACTTCTTGAGGCACTTTTAGCTGTCATTGTTAAAATGATAAAACGGCATGCCACTCTCAGAGTCTGTAAGAGATCGCAATCTGATAAATGATCTCAGGGCTTGGGATATGCAGGGTTGTTTATTAACCTTCAGAAAGTATGTTTCCCAGAGGCAAAGGAAGCAGATAGATTGTGCCCTCATGAATACCTACAGAATTAAGATCCACTGTCAACACACCTTGAGACAATGAAGGATAGCTCTTGCAACATGGTAGGTGGGTGAAAACAAAAGAGGGCCAATTCAATGGATTAATGCTGACTTAATTAAAAGAATTATGCCTTTTCCTTTGAGCAATCTAAATTTAGATACATTTGTGGTATCTCTCGTCCTTTCTCTTTTCTGCACAAATGTGCATTGCCGGAAGGCCTTCAGATGAAATAGATGAAAAGATTTCTTTTCTTACAAAGCCCAGTAATTCATCTAAAAAAACCTTAAAAAGAGAAAAAGAAATGATAGATTTAGTGTGCAATAATGACCATGAGTGTTTGAGCATAACAGCAGCACTTTGTGTGGCATCTTACGACAAAGAGTCACAATGCCGCTGCCTATCACTGTGCAGGGGCAAATGTCCTTGTTTGTAACCTGAATCATTTTCAGATAGCATGCACTCAAGGCTCTGGATTATAAATGATGGAAGGTATTTGTGTAAAAAAGTGATGTTTTAAGCTTTGTGCCTGTCAGCTTGAATCAAAACAGTGTTCTGTTTCACTGTTCGCTGTGTCTGTCCATGCTTTTCTCTCATCTCTTGCAAATTTAAGGTGGCCTGCGCTGTTGAAAAGGCCTGTCACACTACTTTGCACTGAGAAATTCTGGGTGAAAGTCCTTGTACATCTGGTGTTTGTGTGTGTCTCCCATCTGGTAGGCACTCAATAAATAAGCCCACTACTTTCCTCCAAGGTTGATTATTACTAAGGTGAAGTGACAAAGTAAAAAGCCAGAATAAGACCACCAACAAAACCTTACTTAACGTAAAAGGTTTGCACACTGTGCAAGCTCACACATTAAAGAAAGAAAAAAGAAAACAATTGTGTAATGTTTGAAACTGGTATATATATTCAGTCATGCTCTATGGCTAAAACAAATATCAGTGCAGCACATAGACCAGAAGATAAATCTAGTCCAAGATATGTATTGTGAACTGGTGAGATAAATGTCAGTATGGATTCCCATACTAGTAAAAATCTGTCCAAAAACAAAAATTATATAATAAAATAATAATATGAATTAAAAATATAAATTTGAATAACAGCAATGAATATTGTTACTATTATTTTTCAGCCAAAACATGCATTGATTTTTCTTACTAAGGAAATTGAATCCAAGTAAAAGACCCACTCAATAAGATAATTTAATTTAAAAACAAACAAACAAACAAAACAAATCCAAAGACTCGATGGATTCCAAAACAGAACATCCAAACTTCTGGTTGCTTCGAATCAATTTGCTTGCTGCGTAATTCATCCCTTACCTTCTTGTGATGCTTTAACCACTGCTTTAAATGATTAAACATCACCTCCCAATCTGTGCAGCCTTAGGGGAACAAAATATACATTGCCTCCTCAAATCAAACAATCTTTTTAGTGTCACTGACGAGCTGAGCTGAAGAAGTGGAGTTGTTGATAACAGTCTTTAGAGATTTACCCAAACTGCATCAGTGGCAGCGCCAGCATCTAGCCAGCTGGGCTCACTGGGCTCTTGTGTGGCAAACACTTTTCAAATTGGCTCACCCTGCGGGAAGGGAAGATGGATGGAGAGTACCTGCCACTCGTCATTTCGCCGCTCCACCAGTTTGATGCCACAGACGCTAATGGCTCTCAAGGGAGGAGGCAAATTAAGCGTGGTTTGGTTGTAATGAATTCAAAATCACAGGCTCCAACACAATCAGAGGATGACGGTTTAGAGGCATAATGTGCAAGACCGACAACCTGGATTATAATTGGTAATAAATATATACATTTCTAATGCATCTCTCTCATGCTGACAACGGTACAGCTGTCTGCCATATCTAGAAAACCGCTAACTATGGGTCTGCTGACAAAAAAAAGAAAACAGAATAACATGTAGAATAGAGGGCTTGACATACACTTCATATCCATGGTTGACAAGATAGCATGTATATTTAAAGAGGTTGAAGATACAACATGAAATTAAAATTCATGCTTTGCTGAAATCTGAATTTGAAAGAGAATAGAGGCAGTCAGTGCCCAATACCTTGTTTCAGTCAAAAGGCATTCATTGTGCATTATAGCCTGGTACGGCTCAGTGGTACCCATTTGATGAGAGAAAACCAGACACCAATTAAATTATTCCACAAGGCTTTAGCCCAGTGGACCCCAAAACCCAATCTGAGTGTGCAGGCCTCCACCCTATTTGGAGAATGCAGCACTGGTGTCATACCAATGCTTTTTCTCAGCTTCATCAAGCTAAGTCCAAAATACAATGAAACCCCCAATGTACAAAGGCAAGCACGTCTGATGATAGTGATTTTTCCAAAGCCTCATTTCAGAATATATATGCCATTTTATATTATAATATCAATATTTCTGACAACATACGGCTACAGAAAAACCAAACTCCAGCAGCTTTAAAGAGTAAGTCAGCACTGAATCACATCGGACAGAAAGCTACTGCTACACCACTCTAAAACCATGTTATCACAGCTCAATCAGTAAAGAAAAACAGATATCTGCCCTTTCACAGATAGGAAAACATCTAGGCCATGATTAGCCAGGAAAAAATGGTTGTCAATGATTTTATAGGCTTTAATCATTTTTAATTGTTCAAATAGAAACAATGGCTGTTGCACTGTTGTAAAGCTTTGGTTGTAGCGGCTCAGCTACTGTGCTGTTGGAAGCCATGGTAGAAGACACGGAAAAAGATGACCAGTCGATTGAAGCTAAATCACATAAGGCCCACATACACATGATGCTTGTTAAATGCTACAATGCTAGCTGTCGTCATGCTATTGCTACCCTTGCTAAAAGCTAACGTTAGCTACATGCTAACACCAACTGCTAATGGTGTAGAATCGTCGTGTTCGTTAAGGCAAGGGTTGGCTAAATCGATCGTACAATACTGACGTTTTGTCACGCCCCTCGGTGTCGTATAAACATGCACAAGGTACCCTTTGGCGTTAGTAGGAGATGCCTTCAGAAACGATGTAACATCACTTAAAAGTGTGATTAGATTTAGGGAAAAAAACACTTGGTTAGGCAATAGGAAGTCATGTAAGTCATGTGACGTGTAACATATCTTAAAACTTTAAAGTCATCTTTTGGATTCACATGGGACACAAACCCTGGTCTCCTGGGTGAAAGTCCTGGGCTTGTCTGACCCATCCAACCACGCACCCTCTTTAAGAGGACTACGTCACCTGATTTCATAAAGGCTTTCTAGCAGCCCTGTGCGTCTAATACAGATGCTAAAGGGTACCTTGTGCGAGTGTTTATATGAAGCCGAGGGGCATGACAAAAAGTCAGTATTTGACACCCTGGGGAATGAGAACGGGCTGGATATCTTGTTAATGTCGTCGCAGTGAGAAACAACGTTATTTTTTTTTTCAACGTGTTTTTCAGATGAAACGGGCGGGCACACTGAACTGCAGGCTGCAGAGAGTACTGTCTTTACTCCTGTAACCAACAGCAGCTCTTGTCCCATGCCTCCTGCTGAAGCACACAAACTCTGTATTTTGCACGTTTATATTTCTGCAGATAAATAAATAGTTGTGAAACCAAATGTGTGTATAGTGGTTGTTCTTGTATCTGAAAACAAGTATATACTACTGTATATGAAAAAAGACATGTAATGCTTATGCTTGTGTTACCATATTCTAATATTTACAACGCTCTGAGGGAGTAGTGGCTGTCAATTTCATTATACACCAGTAAGTTCAGTATTTAAAACAGGTGAGAATGCATAGGTTAAAATAAGCATGCATTTATGCCTAATTGCAGGTCATGTGTTTAATAACTTAAAACAATAGATGGGTGTAATTTGCCTTGTCTTTGCAGGTCATTAGACTGCGGCGGAAACGCAGACAACAATGGGCTGAAGGAACCTTTTGGTTTCTTGAAAAGTAGTTACTGGGAACAAAAGTTACAGGTACTTTGGGTGGAAACACTGCTATACTGTTGAATTATTCAAAATCACATGTTAAGGTGATACACCCAACTTAAAATTCAGTACTTCACTGGCTAACACACACTTGGGCATTTATAAGTCATAGTACTTTAAATTTCTCTCATAAAACAATATTTGGTAACAATTTACAATAAGGGACACACAATTTTGATGTAATGATTAACTCCTAATGAAATATAGCATAGCTAATGATTAGTTAAGAAACGAGTGAGGAACGAATCAGGAATGACTTGATTATTGATGAATAGTTAATAAGTACTCCAGTAATAATTCCTAATGGAGGACTATATAGTAGATAATGATGAATTACTAGAGAACAGATTGGGAGATCCTATATTAATGAATCATTAGGTAATGATTAGTTCATGAACTAATCATTAGCTACTGCATAAAATTTGATAAGGAGTTACAACTTCAACCCTGTGGCTCTTACATCTTTAGTTATGAAGGTTTTTGAGAAGATTATAAAACAGGCTGTTCTACAGCAGGTCCAGAGTTTACTTGACCCTCTACATTTTGCTTATAGGGCCAGCAGAGGGTTAGAGGATGCCACCCTTACCTTGCTGAACTACCTGTATCATTACTTTGAGGGTCCTTTGACTCATGCCAGGCTTCTATTTGTAGACTTCCTCTGCTTTTAATACTATACAGCCATGTTTGCTTGCAGAGAAAGTTCTTTTCGATTTTAATCTTGATATTAATGTCACTGGATAAATTCTAGACTCTTTGACAGATTGGACAAGTATTTGGCTACCGTGTTTGATAACAAGTTGAGCCTCCAACCAAAAGTTATTAGGGGGAGTCAGCTGCAGCTCTCTGACCTATATTATAGAGGTCTAAGGAAGGCCCAGCCCATATTGGACTGTCCTGATCACTCCCTGCAGAGGGATTTTGAGATCCTACTTTCAGCCCGTAGATACAGAGTGCCTGCTCAGAGGACAAAAAGATACAAAGTATCAATTAGTAGCCTGAATTTGCACATGTGATCTCTGCACCTAAGCACTTTATGTATTCAGCATTCAGCTGTCTTCATTTGAAGTGATCTTGCATTTGTACCGCTTGTCCCTGATGATCTGTCTCGATTGTTGCATTATGTGATTGTTTTTTTATGATGACCTGGCTACAACCAAATTTCTCCTGGTGGGATAATAAAGATTGACTTGACTCATTAACTAATGGTTCATTTGCAGTTATTTCCTCATTCATTCCTCATTTGTTCCCTGGTAACTACTCAAAATGGTGTCTCCCTTATTGTAAAGTGTTACACAATATTTTATTCTGGCTGAGACATACCATACTTTACATGTCCTACGTCAAACACACCAAACCTATCCAACTAGGAGCGACACACCACTTTGTCAACTGTAAGAGAACACTTAAATTATTAAGTATAAGTGTGAAAAACCTTGAGTTACAAATTAAAACTAATATGTTTTTGCGTTTTTTCCATTAATGCCGACCAGCACAGTCTCTGGCTATCAACAAACCAAAGACATGTGTTGTTACTATACCTGTGTGCAGCGATCATTTCACTGTATTACATATTACTTTATCAAAGGACACCCAAAGCAAAACTGAAGCAGTGAGGACTGTCTTTCTATGGACTGATGTTATTGAAAAAAAAACCCCACATTCTCAGCATTGCAGACACTGATACAAAAATTGGTAGCAACTATTGAAAAATGGAAATTTTGACCTAACTTCTTCTTCTTTTCATGGAAACTATTTTATACCAATGAAGTAATCACAAATCAAAATTGTTCTGTACATTCTGCGGATTATTCTGTGGAGAGTGACAGGGACACTGTTTCTGGAGCGAGATGTTGCTGTTGAATGTTTTAAATGTGATTTTAAGTGCTGTGAGCACCACAAACTAAATCCATTCACCTCCATTGTAGTGAGGTAGAGGCAGAAATCTTAAGAGACAAATATCTCAAAACCTGAACAGACAAAACCAAAGCTATCTGCATGGACACATACCACTAGAGGGACGAGAGAATATTTTTTGTAATTTGGGTGAACTGTCCCTTTAAAACTAATTGTTGAATGCTGTGTACTGAACAAACTTTCGTCAAGAGGATCAATCAACTCCCCCATCATTCACCTGACAGGGTATTCCAGCACCATCAAGGGCAACAAATGAAGCTTTTTTGGGTTAATCAATTTTGGAGAGCAGGGGTGGACACTGACAGCACCACTGACTCTGGTCGCCATTTGAAATTCTGGTGGCGGCCTTGCTCTACTCTTCCCTCCCCCAACCCCCATCTCTTCCATCCCTCCCACCATTTCAATTGCTCCAGCCTCAGCACGCATTCATCAGCTGCTGGATTAGAATTTGTTTCCTCACAAACCATTGATCATCGGCCTATTACTAGGCAAATGACAGTTAATTACCCACTACATTAACCACCGGGACCCGGGGACTAACTCCCTGTGCCATCAGTCAACATGATGAATGTGGCAAGTTCAGTAATGCACAACCATTCCCTCGTCCACCTGCCATGCTGAGAACAACCCCAGGATCTCACTTCCAGGCACCCAGGGAAAATGTATGGCAATCTGCATAATTACAGGCTCAGGGTTAATAACAGACAAATTATGTGTTGCATCTCAACATAGGCTTTTTTAATGGGACTGTGCTTTGTCCATTTGATGATCCACCCTGGCTGGAGCAACACTGGTGTCCCACTTGGAGTTGAATCACAGTGAGGAGAAGACTGGAAGTGCAACTAAGAGTCTGTCCATAAAACGGACAAGAGAGGCAAGAAATAGTTGATATGGTTTGCCCATCAATGCTTCATCTCAAGAAAATCTTGACATGAGCAGGAGAACAGAAACAGAACAGAAATCAGATGTGTTGATGTGAACTGTGGCAGTTAGGGGAGGGGAGACAGTTAAGGATGACAGATGTAATTAGACTTGTGCGTTCCTCAATTTTGTCCCCGCCCCGCATGTGTGGTTGTCAGTGATTCAACAACTCTAGGGGCAAAATTACTTCAATTATAATGGGCATGACCTGGGAATTGTCCCTGAGATAAGATTTTCCTCCTTGAGTGCCCCGACTTGCCTGGCTGCCAGCTCTATCAGTTCTCATCTGCACCTGGACTCTGATATCCTAATGATGAATTATGGCCTGCTTTCTGAGAGACTGCCGACCATACAGAGGAACACTCCCCTAAACTGTCAGCCTGAAGAGCAGTCGCAGTGCTACCTAATTAGGTCCTATAGAAACTCCTCGTAAAGGTAGAAAAACACTCACCATTCTACATTGCACATCTCTGAAACTGTGAGAAGAAGAGGAACTACTGGTGGCAGTCATATCCTATGTTACTATCATCAAATATTTGTTTTATCCAAAGTGAGTGCATCAACAAATCTTTTAAAATTTATTTTTTTCAAAAGCAAACCCTGCCTTAATCCATTATAAGATTATCCCTTCTCTTTAACCTTTAACCACTTCTCCCAAATCTACTTACACCTAAAATCACATAATTCCTGGTCAAGATTTACCCAAGTTTCTCTGTCCTTAAACAAGAAACAACTCTTTAATAAAGCGCACTGCAAACAAAGTAACCAGGAAAAGGCTTTCAGCACAGTTTTTTTGGCAATGCTGTATTTGGGTCCATTTTGAAGAGGGTGTAATGAAAGATTTTGAGCCCTGCAGGAGCCAGATGTGCAGTTCGATAGGCACTTCCCTACGCCAACCCACCTGCAATCCCAAACTGGGTGCCAGGCTGTGGCACACTAGCCCTGCAATTATCTCCACCAAACATGCACAGTCCCATGACTCATTGCTCTTCACAGCTAATTTAGCTAATCTCAACTGGAGGGGACAGTCCCAAAAAATAATGTGTCCAGGCGAATGAACTGAAGCATTTTAGTTACAATGAAAATACCAGTTTTATGTTCCGAATGGAGACAAAATGGGTACCTTGTTACTCAAGGAAAGTGAGAAAAAAAGCAAAAATCTGCAAGTGCAGAACATTTCAGTATTTCCTTTAGAAATTAACAAAGTATATGTATTTTGAAAAAATAATGCAAAAAGAATTATGCAGATTGCTGCACTAGAATCAAGAAAGCTTGAAACATGATTTTGGAAAATACTGCTAGAGAAAAGAACCAGTACAGTATTTGCCAGTTTTAAGAACATGACCAATGAAGAACATGTCACTTAAAAGGAGGTGTTACTACTAGTGGTTACTACTGTTTATAGATACAGTAGTCAGAAAATCCCATGAAAAGACCAAAACAACATGTTAGTTTGCCTCTAAATACTTTGACTTCCCTACCCTGTCCATTGATTGCTACTGAAGACGTAAATCTTTAAATATTGCTCACAAATATATAGTTTCATAAATTCATTCAGTAATTTCCTAAAACAGCTGAAAACTAGTTTTTCGGGGGCTCCCATCCGGAAGTCATTCAGAATGACTTCCGGATGGGAGCCGAAACATCTTGATTCTGAAAACAGTGTCCAGATGACTATGACTGAAACCTTTTCTACCTTTGAGGACTCAATTACAGACAAAAGTCACTTGATACTAATTCGATTTTTACAGTGTGAGGTTTCAGTAAGTCATGTAAAACTCTTATTTAGTTTAATACTCAACATACAGAAATTCATCTACATAGTTTTTGGGATTAGTTAGCCATGTTCATCACCTTAAGTGGGTTTTAGCTATTTATCAATGATAGCGTTGCTTTGTTTGGTTATTAGAAATGACAAGATTACTAAGAACTTTGGTTAACAGCTTTCTCCCCAAATAATAGTATACTTCAAATGCAGGCTAAATGATATTGTCATTGAAGGCCTGTCATTTTTTCCATCAAATGACATTCCTTCTATGTTTTTGGGAAACAAAACAAAGGCACACACTCTTGACCTCTCCTTAAGGAAATGTGACCCCTCTCATCAGGACAATTAAGTGCTGGATGGAAAGAGACTCTTCAGTATGTATGACCCTCCTTCAGACTCAATCACTCATGATTATTGGCGCCCAGTCTGACCTCTTAGCATTTTCAGATATCATGTGAAAAGCCCAATTTAATTAGAGGAACTTCAGAAAACACAAGCTCGGGCATTATTGGCGAGGTAATTGCTAGACGTGTGAAGTGAATTGTGGTGTTGGGAGGTTAATGGCAGCCAAGTTTTCCTAAGCACAACATAACAATTATAGGGTGCTTTCAACATCTATGTGCCATCTCATTAAACTGCAAATTGAGGTGTAGGCTGCAGAGATAGACACATGCATTTCTTTGTATCACATTTTCTGCCATTTGATCCTTTAAGAGACACAGAAAAATATAACAAATTGATTGAGAATTTATAAGAACTTCCACTTTAGTGGAAGCACATGCAAAAAACATAACCAGCAACTTCCTGTTGTGGTTTGTAGCTTGTAATGGTCAGATCAAATGTCTGTTCTGGTTCACTTTCAACAATTAAATAGTTTTTTCTCAAAACTATCTTTGACAAAAAAGGGATGTAGTGCAGCTGAACAATTCCAGTCCCAAACAACCAGAGCTGAAGCATGTTATTACACCACCAAATCAGCATCTAGAAGATGTGGGCATTACACATGGCTCATCAAGTGAAATCTGACTGACACATCGTTGAAACACTGACACGGATAAGAATATTATGAATATTCCCACCACTGCCTCCAAGCCAACTGTCACAAGCTGTCAGCAGCAATATCTTTTCATATTCATTTTCTTACTATCCTATCTGCTACGTATCAGAGGAAATCTCTGAACAATCTGCCGTCAAAAAAGGTCAACATTTTCTCCCGACAGTCATTCTTTGATAAATACTGTGGCTTATTCTGTCCTTCAAGGAAATTGGTCGAAAGTACAATATCTTAACATTCATGTAAAAATATAATGTTCTCTACATTGTGTTAATTAATTTTCTCAGTTTTTGCACAACTAAGTGTGTTAAGAGACACTTCACTAGGTAAAAAATGTCATATGGCAATTTCCTTATATACAATTATATCAACACAAAAATTAACATGATGAAATTGGTTATAATGCTTTTCACAGCAGCAGGCTTGCAACTAATGACTATTATCATTGTTGATTATCTCTAAATTAGTTTTTCAATTAATCTGTGAATTGTTTAGTCTATATAATGTCAGAAAACTGTGCTCATTCCCAGAAGCCAAGGTGACGTCTTCAAATAGCTTTCTTGGTCAGACCAACAGTTATGTACATGTACAATGATATAAAGTAGAAAAATGCAGCAAATCCTTGCATTGGAGAACCAGGTGTTTGGCTATTAGCAAAATTGCTATATACACTATACCCCCCCCCCAAAAAAAGGTGGCAGTAGTTTTTTCAATGAGTAGTGTCGGCAGTTGTCCAATTTCAAGCTGTATACTATCCCAAAAATCTCCACCTATCAGATGATCCACAAAGTGCTAAAGCTTATTGCTTTGAGTGCATAGAAATAACCGAAAGCGACATACTAGTATGGCTGCATTTTTATGAAATCCTCTCTTTTCTCATCTGGATTAGGGTGGCTGGACAGTAAGAGGACACTGTTGACTGAAATACATTTAGTCTCTGATACAGTGATGTTAATTAACTGACTAATGATGAAAGCAGATGAATACATTTTTCTTGTATATGTTAGAAAATCTAAATATTCATGTAACTATCAAAAGCATCCCTGCTTTATGATTGAGCACATCTGGGTACTCAGTGAGGCATTATGTGCAGTAACACCTACATTTCCTGGGGTATAATGGCTGTTTATTATTTGAAAAACGTGATGATAAGGCAAACGTGTGAAATGTAAGCCAGGAACAAAGGAGACCTTGATAATGAATGGAAGTGCAGCCAATTAAATTAATGAGAGCCTACAAAAGCCTCAGGTCTGGCCAAACCCAAATATGGAAAACCATTTAAGTCTGAGAAGCTTTCTATGGCACTGATGTAGAGCAACCTTTAACTGTTTGTGTTAGGAGCAGCTGGGGGAGAGCAGCTACATCATGAGCAAGAAAGACCACTTGTCCTGTCAGACCACAAGCCTTGTGTGAAAGAAGTTAAAAACAAGTGCTGTACTGATATGAGTTTTTAAAGGCTACCAGTGTCAATATTTCTTCGCTCATTGGTCTTTGGTTCTGATATTCAATATCTTTAAACATGCACTCCCTGATGTTGTTAGTAACAACAAAGTAATGGATGGTAAATGGACTGCATTTACATTGCGCCTTTCTAGGCTTTCAACCACTCCAAGTGCTTTACACTACATGTTAACATTCACCCACACATTCAAACACTGATGGCAGAGGGTGCCAACTGCATATCAGAAAGAATAACTAATGCTCATTCACACACTCACACAACGATGGCACAGCCTTCAGGAGCAATTTTGGGTTCACATCGACATGCAGGCTGGACGGAGCTGGGGATTGAACCGCCAGTCTTCCGACTAGAGGACGACCTGCTATACCTTGAAGCAACAGCCGGCCCAACAGAGAACACCAGTTCCCAAATTTCCTTTCAGCTCACTGTTGACCATTTGAAACTCAGCTGTGACCTGTGTCGAGTTTCGAAACATCTTTGAATATGTTTGACCCCATTTCCACCTGATTTGTATCTGGATATGTTCTTGTTAAGTGCAGATTACCTTGATTTTGCTCACTTTGTGATCTGATTTCAATATACCAGTGGTGGAGGAAGTATTCAGATTCTTTACTTAAGTATAAGTACCAATACCGCACTGTACAAATAGTCCATTACAAGTATAAGAAAATGTTTTTGTAAAAGTACAAATATATTATCAGGAAAATGTACTTAGTATCAAAGTAAAAGTACTCAATGCAGAGAAATGGCCCATGTGAGTGTGAGTGTATATAGTATACCTAATGATATAATATATACTATTATTTAGTGTATTAGATTATTATTACTCATGCATTAATGTTTAAGCAGCATTTTTCTCTTGTAGTTGGTTGAGGTAAAACATTATTTACTATTTTATATTGCATTTTGAACAAATATGAGAATCTGAAACCATGAAATATTGATTCATATGATTAATCAATTATCAAAACAGTCACTGATAATTGTTTTGATAATTTATGAATCAACTAATTGATTAAAATGTATTAAATGTTTATTACATTGTTGGGTACTTACATTTTTTTACAATGCATCACTTTTCTTCATATGTTTTGCATGTCAAATCTTTAATGATTCATTAAAAATGATAATGTAGCAATTTTTTCATTTGTTCATTCGTCAAGAGTTTCTTCAAAATGTGAAAACCTGAAAAAAATAAGTCTGACAATACATCTGTAAAATCTGATCAAATCATGATCAATATAGAGAACATTTTTTATCATCACCACATTGTCAGATCCTCACACCATTGAGAAAATGAAGCAGAGTTGTTATTTTGGGCCTGTGTAATGTGTTGTGAAGTCAGCTGACAGGTTGATTTCTGCAGCTCACCACTTCTGTCTGTTGGCAATAGAAGACTCTGGCTCTCCCACCCATTGATCAGGCCTTCTTAATGCAGCGGAGGTGCCTGAGAAATCACAAGACTGACACATGGACGCTTCTCTGACTCTGACTTCAGATCGCTTTGATTGCATCTTTAGCATTTCACAGATTAAAAGCGTATGGAAAACTGGTGGAAGGTGCAATCAATGCAGCAGCAGCAGCCCTCTGCAGTCACTGTTGTGTCCTCCAGCCTCTCGCCACCATGTACTCAGATATACATCAAATATACAAGAGGCAGGCATGACCTCAGCAACACATTGATTCTTTTATACCCCCAAAACCAATTATAGATTGGACATCTTCTCAATAATGAATCTTTGTATGGATTTGGCCTGACTGATTTCTTTCAGTTTTAGGGTCCTGGCTTGGACAAACATCCTGGATAACAGGACAACATGAGATGATGCCTTAAAAACAGTTTAAGGTAACACTGTTCTCAGGTTATTAAGTCTGAAAATGTATGTTTGGCATCTTCTGTAGCAGTAGATGGCTCTTGCATGAGCCAGCACAGACAAGTGATGCAGGGCTAGATGTGCCAACGCTGTCAGGTAACATAATGAAGTTCATAATTCCTTTGCTGAGTGACATGTTTGTCGGTGTGCCCTGGCCAAGGGCAAAGCAGTATGTAGCATTAGTATTACTCCCTTTCTTTTGATTTACTCATGAATAAATCAGGCTGTTAAAATTGTTGCATTTACATCTCATTTTACATAATCGTAGAACAGCGACTACGACTTACTCAGCTTGGCTATGCAAGCCGGGGTCTTTCCTGTCGCGTGTTATCACAGAGATTCAGGTTCGACTCGTCACAAAGCATCGCACTCCTCCATTCTGAATACTGTGGTTATCATGAAGGAGAGCACAATGTCAAAAACATCATATTATGTTCACTTTTGCACTATAAAAACAACAAGAAACATGATGGTTTACTAAAAGATTTTTTTAAGGATTCTATCATAGCATGTTCTCACCGAGTCAGCACAGCATAACTTGACCAGATCACTGGAGAGATCTGGCTGCAGTGTGGCCTGGGAGGCAGCGGCTTGATGAGGGCTGGGGGCTGGCAGTTCCACTAGGCAGCCCACTAATTGAGAAGTCGCTCAGGGGTTCAGCGCAGGCCTCACAGCCCTGCCCATACTATCGAAATAACGCCTGTAAGTGGGGCTGACACCAACCAATCAGCATTTTGAAATCCTGTTTTCCACAGTGCTGCCCTCACTCACTTTTCTAACAGATGCAGCCAGCTCCAGTCTCACTGGTTAGCGCTCATCTCCACGTTCCCCTCTCCTGCACCCCCACTTCATCTCCATAAAGGCCTCATTAACCAGGGGTGGCACAGAAGGCCTGGCTGAAGCCCACCATATCCACATACACCGCCACGTCCACACACGCTGCCAAGTCCACACAAACCATCACACTAATTGCTGGTGAGCTGAGCTGACTGACTGCATCTCAGGATCAGTGTAACACATGCAGACTTGCTGCTTCCATGCTTTCATAATAGAGCTTGACTCCATTTCACATTACTTCCATTAACAATACGAAGTGACCTCCTTAATGTGAAACACCACCTCTGACACAAACAGGCTGCAGGACAACTGCTAGGATAGACAATGTCCACATTATTTTGGCAAAATTTGAACATGCACATTTTTCTGTTACAAACTAGCAGAGTACAGTGGTGAAGTATTTATATTCCTTTTTAGGTAAAAGTAGCAATACCACAATGTAAAAATACTCCATTACAAGTTACTTTTCTGTCTCTGGACATGTTTGGAGTCCAAACTAATCCAGGTCCTGTTGAGGCTTCAGTCCCCAGTGATCACTGGAGCATCCCCAGTGAGTGTGTGGAGAGTGATCCCTGAACAGAGAGGATGGAGGGAGAGAAATGGAGCTCTTGGACCACAGTCACTGGCTCTCTGAACCTGCAGCAGCCTTCGTCGCCCTAAGAGTTATCGGCCTCAGCTGATCCCAGACCAGAGCCCTGATAGCTGAGCATGTGCTCAGCCCTACAGCTACATCTGGGTGGATCTTCACTGAGCTGGTACTGTGTTTGTACAGACACCGGACACACACACACACACACATACACACAAAACAGAGGTTAAAGGTCATACTAGAGGCAGTGTTTGACTAACAGGTGCTCTATATGTCTCTCTTTTTCCTCTTTGACCTCTCTGACCCCTCCTCTGCTCCATCTGCTCACTCCATCCTCTTGCCATCGGGCGTCAACCCTTATCTGGCTTCATCTGCTCCAGCAGGCCACATTAATCATCCATGGCCGCATTTGATGGTGCCAGTGCAAAAAACATCTGCTTTTGTCACTTGGAGCAATTTAGCATTAATAGTTAAAAATAGAGAGAAGTGCAGGTTCACGGGGGAGAGGGCTGTCTTCCCTCTCGGGCATCAGACGGGTTCCACCTTGCCCTCCACTACAAACACAGGTGAGGGGGATTTTTATTTTTTTATTTTTGGACTGACTGACAGTGTGATTGTATACAGGCTGAAAGCTGTGGATGGTTCCCAAACACATAGACCTGAAACAAAACAAAACCAATGTGTGCCAAAGCCTGTGGGGCTGAGAAGGGAAGGGGGTGCTGCATATCACTGTGTGTCAAACAGCAGGGCTGTTATCATGCTCTCACATGCCTGCAGAAGAGAGGTGGCAGCCAAATATGTGGCAGCGCTGCAGCCAGCTGTGTGTTCCAGGTAAGGCATGGGGCTTATGCTGCAGAGGCAGTGACCACAGAGGGCACTTTACATACACACAACATTAAACATGACAACAACTCACGAGACATTGGGACTTGCTGCTGCTATTGTGGTGTCAAGATCAAGTCAAAAATCCCAGAGTTTCATAAGGTACTAAGTATGTCAGGATACATTTTGGTGTCAGTGTCAGTCTGTCCTCACAACAGGGCTGAAGCTGCCACTGAGGACACCAAGGTCATGTTCTAAGTATTGTGCCTAGGAATTTGAGGGTGTTAACTGTTTTAAAAGGTTTTAAAATAAGTTTTAATTAAAAATAGTTTTTAGACTAAATATCTTTAGATTGTATTGTTTGAAGATAAAAAAGTAAAATATAATAAAGGGAACTGAACACATCCATTTCAGGCCCTTATTACCTCAATATCCTGTACTTTGCACATATGTACCAGATACTTTTGCAAACTACAAATATATATATGGCACCGGGGGACTTGGACTTGTCCTCAGTATTTCGACAAATACTGGCTATGACGGCATTTCCAAATGCTTAATATGAACAATGTTTTGCTGACAAGTATCTCTTATAGTCATGTGAATAATGACTGTCTCACAAGCAAAAGTGAAAGTTTCAAGATGTTGTTACAGTGCCACAAAACCTCTGAGGGAGGAGATTTGGGTGGATGATAGGGCATACAAAATGTCTGCCTTTAACGCCGGAAGCAATGGTCCACATCCTGTCTTCTACCAGCTGTTAATGCTAGTGTCTCGGTCTTTCCATAACATTAAATAAGTAGTTTTGGCTTAACCAAACTTTAACCATAAAATGGCAGATCAGGAAACACTCATAAATCTTTTTTTGAATTTGTATGCATTTTAGAAGGCACTGACTTGACCTACTTTGTTGTTCCGCTATGAGGAATGGTTGGCAAATATACAGTATATAAATGACTTTTGATGAAATAGTGAAACCATCATTTGGATTTGAATGTTTCACTTAATATAAACATCACATACTGCACCTTGAATGACACATTCAAACAGCAGATATGGTACATATGTGCGATAGTTCCACAAAGTGAGGAATTTTAAATCTACTTAAGAGGAAATTGAAGGGGAAATCAGGGTTCAGGAGGTTAACCATGGCTGTAGACGAAACACAATCACTTTACCTTAACCACTTTAACTAAAGCCTAAACATTTTGCTTCTTTTTTTTATCAAAGAACGTTCCGCATTGCAGATTAAAAATGGGCAATACTTGAGACCGGAAACCTCTCCTTATTCTGTAAAGCCTTATGGATCATTGCCTAAGAGGAAAAGGGAGGAGGGTGAGCCATTAATATATGCATGGAAATGACCTGCGGCACTCCCCATATAGAGGGGGCAGCAAAGGTCAAATAACCTCCAAACTGCACTTGAGTTTAATTAAAAAGACAAAGAAGAGCATAATTTCGGACTGAACAGGCACAATGACTGTTCAGTGAGAAGGGGAGCTAGGCTCAGGCTCTTTCAGCAGGCCTGTGTTCCCCTTCCCATAAGGCATAGAGCCATCTTTCCATCCTTTTGATGTCAGTTTAGACCATTTATTGGGGTCGTAAAGGTTAATCTGGAAGGAGAGAGGATATCAAATAGTTGGCGTGAAAAAAGAAGTACACATGAGCTACCACTGTGGAGTGACTGTGGTCCAGTTAGCAGGTAATGGAGTTACTAAATTTCAACTCCTACACAGTTTTAAAAATTTTATGAAAATCTTGAAATTTAATGCTGACACTTTGGCGCCCGTGACCAGAGTGGGGCACGGTGGGTATCAGACATTTAAAAGGCTTGATTTGCTTGAATGAATTTAACGCAATCCAAGTCAATATTCATTACTATGATGTCTGCGTAGTCAGAGGGGGTTCATGACTGGGCAGGTCACATGATTTACAATATTACAAAGTATCAGGAGATGATGGATGTGTTCAATTGCACAAAGTAACTGACTCAATGAATTTTTCATTACCCTGGTTGACATGTTTGGGACACTGTATTAACTAAGCCCATTGATGAAACACAGAGCTGAGGCTGTGGATCAGCTGGCCCTCAGGGTCATATAAGAGGCAACATACTCAGTAGATACAGAAATATGATGCTGTACTGTCCATGTATATAGACCTGCACTATGACTGATAGAAGGCTCCATGGTAACACTTAAACATAGATATTTTGAGAAATAGTGGCCCATTAGCCTTGTGTCAACACTAAGGAAATAAGGACATTTCGTTTCTGTTTCTACAAGACGTAAAGCTGGTAGTCAACAGTATGCGTAAAGGATATTTATATTCATTACAACTTTTGTACTATTTTTGTTGCTTTGGTTATGATAAGTTGAAAGCAGACGTCTGGGAACACGGTGACATAATTTAAAAGAAGTCTGACAGGTCAGGAAACATGAGCAGTCAGATGGTTAGGCAGGTTGGAATCAAACCAGATGATCCAAACCACTTTATTTGGAGGGCAATTGGATGTCACTAATAGTTTTTCATTTCACAGATAAACTGTGCACACAACTACAGTAAGTACTACAGTAGGTCAAAGTTGAAGCAGGAGTTGGGTCTGTAAACTATGATGGATGGAGTTTGACTAACCTGGGGGTTTGTTTACAACCTGGCTGATTGTCTGACTGCTAATGTTTCTTGACCAATTTGACTTGAACAGTGTTCCCAGATTTCAGGATCTAACTTGATGAGAACAATGTTTATAGTACAGTTATTACTGATGAAATGATGGACAAAACTACAAAAGGTAGCCTTGATTTATCATGGAAAAGTGGAATAAATATACCTTCAGGACCAAAAACTCCAAGCTGTCATCTGAAACATGTATTGAAATACTCTACAGACACAATATTGTGTTAGATTTAAAAATGATACATCAGTAGTAGGAGAGAGCAGGGTAAAATGAGTCAGTGTGTAAGTTGAACCACCTGATGTATATTGGCATTGATGAACAATTTGTGTCATGTGATTATGAATTAACATGACAAGAGCCTTTCATGTCAGTGAAGTAACCAGAGACATGGTCAAACTTACCAAAGATTCCATCCACATGAAACTGTATATAAGGGGTTAGGGTTAGAGTGTCAGCTGTGAACTAGAATAAAAAAAACTTTAAATTGGCATTGTATTATATTATGTGACTGTCAAATTTGTGATTAAATCTTATAACTGCTGTCACATAAAAGTGACAGCAATTTCTTGAATGAACGATTTGTATTTTATTGAAATATTATATGAATCATCCGGTGGCTCAGTTACCCCTAACCCGAATTTGCACCACCCAGGATGAATTTTTTAAGGTTCAAGGTTCATTTATTTATCATTATACGACACAGCAATCATTATACACATGCAACGAAATGCAGTGGCTGAATAATTCCTGAGGAAAGAAGCTGCTCTGTACACCACCTTAGCTGATGTAGACAGGGGTGTGTGTCTACATCTCCTTTTTTCTCAACTCAACGATCAGCTCCTCCTTGGTTTTGTTGACATTGAGCAGTAGGTTGTTCTCTGTACACCACTTTGCAAGATGGTAAATGGACTGTACTTGCATAGCATCTTTCTAGTCTTCCGACCACTCAAAGCATATTACATATCACATTCACACACTGATGGCAGATGCTAACTGCTCATCACTTCAGATAAACTAAATAATCATTCACACACAGCCCCCGGGAGCAAGGACACTTCTTTGGGCTGGGGGATGCCGGGACCTTCTGATTGGTGGACAACCGACTCTACCACTAAGCCACAGCCACCACACAATCAAGATTGTTGATTCATCCCGATATGACTTCTCATCATTGTTTGTAATCCAACTGACTTCAAAACAGAGTTCTCTCCATATTGGGGATTGCAGTCATGGGTGTACAGCATGAACAAGAGGGGGCTGAGCACACAGCCCTGGGGGGCTCTGGTGTTGAGCATTGGAGTGGAGGAGGTCTGACTGCCAATCCGAACTATTTATCTTTTAGTGTTCACTCACCTCTTTTCATTGACTTTATATGAAATTGCGCCACCTCTGAAATTGCACTAGTAAAACATGACTCACCTTATCCACCTCTTTCTCCTCTACCTGAACACTTAATTGACATAATATACATACAGCATCAAAGTAATGATAATAAGTGTATTGTCATCATTACAACACAGATGTCTCTGCTTGCTGTAGTTCGATGTAGCCCTGTCTCCTTGAAATTACATTTATGTACAACTAATTTGCAATAGCAAAAATGTTTTGAAGGAAATGTAATGCCGACCGAATTACGTTTTCTATAAATATAATGAAGAAATGTTGTTAATCAACGTACATGGAAAGTCGCAAAAATGTTAAAACTGATAAAGTATTTCATTTACGCCAAAATAAGCAGTCTTACAATACACTATCCACTTGTTGTGACTGCAGCATTATTCAACGTTTTAATGGTTATGTTATTGACATTTAACCAAAATCACGATCTTTCCCTAACCTTAACCAAAGTGCTTTTGTTGCCCAAACTTAACCACAGGAGTCTGGTGTCACAGTCCTGCACTTTATTTGCCCACCATCCATCCCAACCACCACCGCAACTAATTTTTCATTCACTAAAAGAACTTTGTGACTTTCCTGCATTCTGGTGACTTTTAAAGATTGAAAATAACAAAATAATAAGTGCACTGCAACAGTATTTTTATGTTTTACTTTTAATTCTCAGGAGAGAATACAGAATAATTCGCCCCTCTGGCATGAACTTGCGTGAATCTCTGGCATAAACTAATATGCATCAGTTTTCATTCATTCATTAATTTCTCTCTCCATCTCTGTCACTGAGGATGACGAGGCGTGAGTGCGAGAAACTCTATTCCGTGTCGCTACTGTACAGTGTCAGAAACAGATTGTGATAACAAAAAGATAAAAAAGGTGTGAAAATGTATCAGAAATCTGAAGAAATACGTGAGAATTGTGACCCCGGGAGGAAATCAGGAGAGGACAATGGAAAAACGGGAGTCTCCTGGGAAAATTGGGAGGGTTGGCAAGTATGCCAAGGTGACACCTCAGGTGAAGCTGTGTGATCTCAAACCTTGGAGAATTACTTAACTCTACCAGGAATATGTGGCTGTGAAAAAATCAATACAACAACAACAACAGGCACAGTCTGCACAAGCACAGCCCACTCTACTGCTGAACCATTACAGCAAATGCCACGCTCAGCTAGTGTGAGCTGTCTGTGCTCGACAACTGCTACTACAATTGTTATTATTAGTCTTATTACTATTATTGTCATTATTATTCCTAACACTATCATTCCTATTATTCTTACTTTATTAATATTAATATTACCACTACCATTACATTATTATTCTTTTAAAATTCTAGGTGGAATTTGCCCCCCCCCAACTGGCAGCGGTGGATGGCCACCCACCCTGAGTCTGGTTCTGCCCGAGGTTTCTGCCTCTTAAAGGAAGTTTTTTTAATTGAATGATATTATAGAATCTATTGCTGATACTGCTGGATGATTTAAATCCATAATTTCAATTAAATTAAATTTTATTTATATAGCGCCAATTCATAACATAAGTTATCTCAATGCACTTTTCCTATAGAGCAGGTCTAGACCGTACCATGAACAAGCACTTGGAATCATAAAGTATGACACAGTGATGTGACAAAACACTTGATCCATTCAAATTAAACTTACCATAAATTATCAAATAGTGAGACTTTGAAGTACTTTGCCATTTCTTCAGTTGATGTTAAGCTACTGTCAGTGAATCCCAACACTTTCTGCCCAGATATTTCACATTAAAAGCCTACCAGTATGTCAATGGGGACAATCCCTTCCTTTGGTAAACTTTTAATGTGAAACATGTGCAGAACAGGTTGAGATTCATTGATAGTAGCTTAACACCAATCGAAAAAATGGCAAATTAAACTGTGGCTTAAAAGTAGAGTGGGTCATCCACTAATAGGAAGATCAGCCCACATGTCAACGTGTCCTTGGGGAAAATTAACCCCAAATTGCTCAGTGGACGACACGCTCTACCTCCTGAGCCACACGAGCCCCTACAGTACAGGACTGACAGCTGTAAACCACTAGATCTTTCAACTCAGTTTCTTAAACTTCAGAAAACTATACCTTTAAGTGAAATCATATGTGGAAAACACAAAGCATCTTTTGTACACACAGGACTGTTCATTCATTACCTACAGTATGTGGTTACATCACTGCTCTGGGTACATGCCAAGCTGTATTATCAGTGGTATAAAATAAAAGCTCAAATAGGTTTCTTAGGTTTCAACTACTGTTCTCTCGTTAACAGAATAAATAATTCAGGTTTTCCACCTCTGACAATCTTTGAGATCGTCCCTCTCACTGTAACAGTCTGAACCATCAGACTCTTCAAATTCCCAAAACAAACAGGAGAAAGTCATGCAGCAATTTTAGACCTTTATATAGAGGCATGAAAATACAAAGTTATAGAGGTCTGATAGCTGCATGGGGAGAATTACCCCATTCTATCCCTCAGCACAGATCAGATCAAATCATAACATAGCCCACGCTATGAACGTGGACCCCACCAAAACCAATTTCATTTAGAGAGATGGAGGGGTGAAATGTGCTGTAGTGTTGAGGACGTTAAAGCTAGACTTGTGATGCATGCATATTGAGTGAGGCCTAAAGAAACCTCATGAAAAGGTTAGAGGGAAGAAATTGTAGTCACATATTTTCCTCTATCAAAACAAATATCTAAAAGAAACACACTGCATTTCGGTATGAGCCATGTTGTAAAGCAATTTCAGGGTGAAAAATATTGTGCTGCTTTGAATAAAAAACAACAAATCCATGCCGCCATGTATTTACGCAGAACTGTAGACATTTAGACCATGCTTTCAAACCTTTATCACACCCATTGTATTTTCACAGAAACTACACTGGCAGTGCTAAAGCCCCCCATGAATGCCATTAACTAGAGATGTCCAATCATTTGACTGGTGATTAGCATTTGTCCCATTTCAACTCTGCTCCTCCCAGTGGCTCTGCACTCACCAGCCATTTGAATTTAACACTGCCATCAGAAGTTTAACGACAAAGCAGGGGTGCAGAGAAAGAGACAGAGAGAAAGGGTGTTGAAAGTTATAGCCCCAACCTATTCATATTCTAATACCTTCAGCTCAGTGGTAAAGGTATGCTTAAAAGCGCCAGGTGGTGACATCTTAATTTTTCATGGCCGAAAAATGTGGTTGCATGGCTCTCCCCTCTCTCCCCCATGCATTATTCTTGCTTTAAGCAGCGCGTCTCCTCAGGGAGAAGGGGGTTATTGTTTTACAACACACCCAGCTGCAGCCTACTTGCCTGGCCTGGGGTTCTTTTCAAGGAGTTGTCTTGGGTGAACCCTCTCTCTGGCAGTTATTAATAATAACACGTGCCGGGGAATAGTTCACCTTGTAGCACTGAGGCCGCCTCACCGCTGCATGTATGTCTAGCCTCATACTCGAGGGCAGAGGAGGAAGAGGGGTGAGATGGGTAGAGGAGAAGAGTGTGTGTTGGGGTGGGGGTGGGGGTGGGGGTGGAGCCAGAGGGAAAAATACACAAGAGACATCAAACAAAGTTTCCCCATTGTACGTAGTTAGAATCAGGTAATCATCTACGGCCCCTCTAAAGTGATGGAGAGCCTGATTAGCAGCATCAAAGAAGGCCAAGAGGGTTGAGACTTAGGAGGTGTGTGTTTGAGAAATATGAAGGAATAAGAAGTGGCAAGGCTGACAGACTGAGTGCTGCATTCTCCAGCTATAAGTCCCATTAAAAGCTTGAGCAGGAGAGGCCCTTTGTGCATGCTGAGTGCTCTATTGTAATAACAAGCAGCGGAGACAGGATTCAATCTGGGGCCTGAATGAACCAACGCATTCCAGGCAAATTCTCCCCCTCAAGTGCTCAAGGGATTCAAAAAAATTGAAGGCTGCTTCTTTTTGAGGCCTCAAAAATAATTTTGTCCTAAGAGGAATCTTTGAGTTAAAGATGGAGACCTCTGCATACCAGTTTTAAGACTTAACCTTAGGTTAAGTTTGTGCCATTTAACATAACATAATTAAGGATACTGATGATAAATCGGAAAATGCACTTAACTTGAGAAATCAAATAAGTGGATGAGCTGAAGCCTGTTGGTCTGTCATGTGACTGACTTGACTTTTAGATTTAAACTGCAGCCGTTAACAGAGCGCTGTTCTGCTGCTGTCATGCCGAAGAAAAACAAAAATGTGGCAAGGCACAAGGACAGAGTAAGTAATGATGGTGGCATTCACTGGCACAGCAGGCACTGTAACCTTTTAAAGAACCACATCCTTCAAAAAACAAAACCCTCCCCTTTCTCCTCCAAAAAAAAACCCAATTACAGCACAGGTGCAGTCATGGGAGAGAAGGAAAGAAACACACTCACTAAAGTTGACCTTACAGCTGTTAAACAATGGAGTTAAGAGGACACATGAAGCTAAACAGGTCCTTCAGCCAACTATATTAATCAGTTCTCTTGGATTTACAGAGCAATTGTCATGACACTTCTCCTGCTGCCATTCCATTCTTGGTTTCTTGTAATTTTATATCAAAAACCGGTTACCTACTTCTGTTTTTGTGTATTTGCCTAAATCAAGGTGGTAATTTTACTTCCTGAACAGCTGTGTATTTTGAGCAGTGCTGTAGTACTTGAGTCCAGTGTCAAGTCCAGTCTAGAGACAATTTTTTCAGTTATCTCCGACTCATGGCTGTTTTGACTTAATTGACTTAATTTGCACTATTCTGTCATTTACAAGTAAGGGTAAGGCTTATTTTCCACATTGTGTCTTTGCCATTTAACAACCAAACATCGTCGTGTTGTTTTATACACAAATATGACAAGATATGCGACTTTCATAGTTAGCTTTCAACTGAGTGATTGAAGTTGACTCACTTCCATAGACAACAGTATGACTGAATGGGCAGGACTTGTCTTTGTACTTTTCTTGTTGGATCTTGTTGGAGTGCTGCATTTGACACCATTGACCATCACATCCTATTACAGAAACTGGAACATTTAATTGGCATTAAAGCAACCTCACTAAGCTGGTGTAAATCGATCTCAGTTTGTACATGTTAATGATAAATCCTCCGTGCATGCCAAAGTTAGTCATGTAGTTCCACAAGGTTGTGTGAATGGACCAATTCTATTCACATTATATACTACATGCAGACCTGCAATTTTCTGATGTTAAACTGACAAAACTGAAGTTATTGTACTTGGCCCCAAACACCTCCGAAACTCATTATCTTCCAGCCTCCAGCATCACCATAAAAAATCTCTGAGTTATCTTTGGTCAGGATATGTCCTTTAACTCCCACATAAAACAAACTTAAAGGACTGCCTTTTTTAACTTATGTAATATTGCAACAATCAGGCACATCCTGTCTCAAAATGATGCAGAAAAACTAGTAAATGCCTTTGTTACTTCAAGGCTGGATTATTGCAATTCCTTATTATCAGGTAATACATTTATTTAGTGTGCCTGATGTGCAAAGCACATTTGCACACTAATTAATATTCGTCATACTTATTTCTTATTCTGCTTCCGCCTGGAATTTCGGGTCGCTACTCCTCCCGCTTTTGGCATCACATACACAAAAAATACATCAAAACATGCAAATTGATCGGGAATGGCTATGACTTAGAGATTTGCCTAACCATTGATAAAACTGTAATAAAGTTCCACATACACAACAATGGTAGCTCAAACTCTCTGAAGTAAATGGATATTTTGCGTTGCATTTTCCTCGCAATATGTTTTGCATTCCCTCACAATAAAGTTTGCGTTCTCTTGCAATACTTTTGCATTACCTCACAATACTTTTGCATTACCTCTTCTTCCATTCCTTCTGAACCATATGTCTATTTGGAATGGAAGGTAGTGTGGAGATTCTCAAGTTAATGCATTTAGCATTGTTTATGGACACCTCATCTTACATGATGTCCATTGCAAAGAAGTTATCAGATAGAACATTATCAAACTTCTAGGTAGGAGCTATATGTATATGGAACATCAATTATTGCTCCACACTTACTGTAAATCTATAGACAGATACAGAAATGAACACACACCCATGCTTGTTTCACTATCTCTGTGGGGGACAGTCATTGACATAATACTTTCCCTAGCCCCTTACCCTAACCTTAACCATCACAACTAAATGCCTAACCTTAACCCTTATCCTAACCCTGACCATAACCTAATTGTAACATGTACCCTAAAAACCAAGTCTTAACCCTCAAAAACCAGTCTCTATCCGTGGGGTTCTCAATTTTTGTCCCCATGGGTTAACAAACCTTAAAATAGTCCACAGTCTTTCATACTTAATTGGTATTATTCAAATTTTAAAGCCAGCAATTCAGTTTAGTACAAGCGTTTTCAACAAACCTTAAAATATTCCACATCTTTCATACATTATTCGTATTATTAAAATTTTAAAGCCAGCAATTCAGTTTAGCGTCAGCTTTTTCAACAAACCTTAAAACATTCCACGTTTCATAAATTATTGGTATAATTCAACATGTATCATTCAACAGTCAGCATTCACACTGCAAATTCTTCAGAAACTGCTTCTCTAGTATCATAATTATTACTATTGTTAAGTCATTAATATTACCACTTCAATTACATTATTATTATTTTTAAATTCTATGTTGAATTTGCATTGTGCTACTGTATGCACTTTCCTCCTTCTCTCTCTCCCTCTCTCACCCAACCCAACCGGTTAAGGCAGATGGCTGCCCATCCTGAGTCTGGTCCTGCTTGAGGTTTCTGCCTTAAAAAGAAGTTTTTCCCTTGCCACTGTTGCCAAGTTGCTCTTGGTAGGAATTGTTGGGTGTAAATAATATTAAAAAGAGTATAGGCCTGCTCTATAGGAAAAGTGCAATGAGATAACTTCTGTTATGAATTGGGGCTATATAAATAAAATTTAATTGGGCCACTGTACCCCTAAAACAGTCTGTTGTACAAATCCCAGTATATAAATTAACTCGGTAGAGACTTATATATGTGCTTGTCTACACACATTATAAAGATGCAAAAAGTCCTCCAACCCATATGACCACATAGGTAGTTTGTTCTTATCCTCTAATAACGTAAATCGTTAAACACGTGGTTAACGTTGTGAAACGGTCACAGTTTGGTTAGGTTTAGGAAAAGATCATGGTTTGGATTAAAATAAGTACGTTAGGTAAGTTACGCAACTAACGTAAGTTACGTAAGTAACTTAAAACTTTAAATAAGCCAACGTTGACTTTTGGTTTCACACAGGATATGAACCTCGGTCTTCTGGGTGAAAGTCCTTTGTTTGTTTGTTAACACATTTTGTGTTAATTTTTGCAATAAATGTGTTGCATTCTACATCCTCTTCAACACATCCAAATGTGTTTCACTACTGCCCAATCACATTGCGTGTCTGCCGTCGGTAGGTTTATCCCTGCGCCTCAGGCAGATACAAACGGACGATGTGAGTGACTGAGGGCAGGAGCAGCAGTGCTGAAGGACAAGAAAAAATTATGTTATTGTGTATTTAATGTGATTCATTCACAGCTGTGTGATGTTAGAAACTAACATCACATAATGTTTGTGGCTGTAAAGGCCGCTGTGTGACAGTTGAAACGTTAGCTAGCACTGAAACGGTGACGTTGGTGGCCCAGACTTGCGGCTCTGGCAGTGAGCTTTAACCGTTAACGTTACATTACAGTACCACTTGCCCACTTGCTAGCTGGTTAACTTGCTAACTTAAGTAAATAACTGCAACACAATGCACAGACGTCTTTGACATTATGTCTGTTATTGTAATTGTTATTTCAGTACATTCTGTTGATTAGTTAATTTTGAAATGTTTGTAAACTAACATTCTTACATATAACCTTGCTCCTAATGTAGCTGTCTAGCTAATGTTAACATTAGCCAAGTCATGTTGTTCTGACAGAAACCCATAACAACAACGTGACTTCATAATAATGCATTTGTTGAGTTAGCAAGCTGGCTAAATAGCTATGATAGCTAGTTAGTGAAAATAAAAGATGAGCAATGAACTTAGCCAATGGTAAAGTCACCATGAAATATTAAAGCCTATTGAGATTAATGGGGTAACGTTAACATGATTCATTTTGTCGAAGTATGTTCTGGTTTTGGCCAGTTCTGCTGACACACATGTTGGTGCCATTTTGTAGCGTACATTACTAATTCTTACTTCCTAAGGCAATAACTTAACTATTTTTGGTATGTAACATAATTAGAATGATTTTCCATGTTACTGGATATGATTATTAGTGTGTGAAATATATTTTAAGTGAGCCAGACAAAATATTAACCATTATAAAATTAGAAGTGGCAACATTTGCCAGTACTTTTGACCATGTGTCATCACTCAATGGAATAGCTGTGGCACACCTAAATGGACAGGGGCCATAACTAATCTTACTGCTTACATCTGTTTTTACTCTGCAATGACATGTCAAAATAGCCATCTTGAAACGGGCCTATGCCTTGTATGCTACAAACTGGATAAAGATGGCACTGAAACGTTTTAGTGTTAACAGTGCCTCACAGCTTTTGCAGGCCTGTCACTCAGAGTTTTCACATCCAGTGCAATTAGAAAGGTTTCAACAGTATAACAATGACTTCAAAGACTACATTGACTGTGACAAAAGCACAAATTTTAATGACTTTGACAAGTTCCAAGGTCTCCATTGTGATCCTGTTGGAGTTTGTGGAGTTTCAAGCTCCACATGCTGAAAATGAAAATGAAAAAGGTGACCACTTTGAGGGATTTCCATACTGTATAAGCTATATATTTTATTACATTAGCAAATTTTAGCTGACATATTTCACTTGTGAAGAAACTGATGTTTTGATATAGAAGTGTACACACCCTGTTCCAGGTCACTGAGGGGTTTGTTTGTTCTTGTGTTTTGTAGAAGGAACTGGCTGTGCAACTGAAATCTCTTGGAAAATGCTTGGAAAAGAAGGCTTCAGACATACTGACTGAACATCAGCAGAAAGGCATGCTGTCCACCAGCAGCAGAAAGAAGCTTGTCAAAATAAGCATCAGTAACCTTGTAGAGAAACATGGATTGTAATTTGTAGATACTCATTCTTTTGATATAAGGTCTAGATTGCAGTTCCCTTTTTTGTTAAGGTCTGAGCACAAGTGAATTTGAAAACTCCATAGGATGACTTCCTGACTGTACATATAATACTTTATGTATTGTCAATCAGTCAAGGGCTTGTCATTTTATAATTTGTTTTGCTCTAGAGTTACTCCGCCACAGCAGATAAAGTGCATTTGGCTAAATTGTTAACCACACTCTTCCATTCGCTGAATGTGATGGTCTCCAGCCAGGTAAGACTCTTACTCACTGGTATTCACTGATGAACTTTGTGGTTAAAGTGGAACTTGAAAATTGTCAATAATGTAACATGAAAGTAATCATTTTAGATGTACTTGTGACTGCTGTTTCCTATATTAGCTAGATTTAGAGTTTGGAAGACTGTTCGATGAGAATGCAGAGATGTTCCTCCGGAAATGGGAGCCGTCCATTATCCCAAAACTGAAGCAAATTGCCATTTTGGAGAAGGTTGTTGTGTCCTCCTTGTTGGATCAGACTGGAAACCAGAATGATGCTAAATAGTTTTCAGTTTATCAGAATCAGAATCAGAAATACTGATCCCCGAGGGGAAACTCTTTTGCTACAGCAGCTCAATGTCACGTCTGTGCACACAGGAATAAAAGTACTAAGCAAAAAATATATATAATACACTATAATACAGGTCAGAAAATAAATTACATACCAAGTGGGTATAAGTATAAAATAAAATAAGTGTGAAGTACAAAGTGGGTTTACCGGTTGATGATAATAATATGGTATAAAGTAATAGTGCATGAACTGCCAAGTAAGTGTAGCTTATTTATAATGAGACGGAGGATATTGCACAGCAGTAATAGAGGTATGAATAGATATCAATATCAAGACGGAGCTACGGCAACAGGCAGGATGCACGTTGGCGCATGCGCACATCTACGTTTATGCATCCTTTGCTAGCCTAGTTTTTATGCAAAATTGTGTGATTGATTAGTGTATAATAGGGTACTTTATTAATTAAAATATCCACTAAATGTAATAATTTTGCATTTGTAAAACCCTTCCCTTGTGCTGTTTTCAAATAGATGAGCTGTGCCACAGTATGCTGCAGGTTCACAGACACCTGCTTCCAACAACAGCTTCAGGGGTGCAGCAGCAGCAACCTGATGCAGAATGAAGTCAGCTATGTCATACCTACTGGGCTTTGTACCAGTATGTTGTTTAAAGCTAAAGAATTACAGAGGTTGCATTGTCTAACACTGACATCTGATGTCAGCTCCTTGATTTTTGCCGATCATCTGAAATGTAATTTACTGTTTGTGAAGCACATTCAATATTTGGAATGTTTTGTGTTTGAAACCAGTGTTGAAGAAGTTTGTTAGTATGTTTTTCTTTTCTCAAGCATGGGACCAGCCCCTCTCTTTGTAACAGCGATGAGGGATCCTTGAGGACCCATCAGCAGACCCATCAGCCAAAGCTAGTGTGCATCGGCAAGGTGACCAGCCAAGCATGCCAGTTCGTCATTGTTGCCAGAAGTGACAAGCTCGCCATTCCACTGCATGATGACAGTCTAACCTGTGCCTTGGATAAGCTGTTCAAGTTTTTCTGGGTATGCAATGTTGCTAATCCTACTCAGCTTGCTTCAGTTTTCATCTTTCTCGAATAAGTCTATGAGACATGAGATGAGACATTTCAAAGTGTTCATCAGGTTTAGCAGTGAGCTTGATTCCTCTTGCAGTGGTGGCTGAGGATCATGGGTAATATAGCTTAGCCTTCCGCTATCCAAAACTGACAACAAAAAACTTTATTTCTTAGAATCGAAGGAGAAATAATCTAAACTGATAGCCGTAACATTAACATCTTATTGTTGAATTATCAAGGACCCTTTTGTGTTTTTTTGTTGAGAAATGTTGAGGATATCATTGAAAGACAACCTTAACATGGGAATTTACAGTGAGGAAAATACTGAGGTCTTTGGTTCTCCAATCGGACTGATGCTCACAGTGTCTTATAGCGCAGTCAGGTTAATATTGGAGTGAATAGACGGCCGGAGCAGTTCCTCTGAGTGTCTAATATTGCCGCAGATAGTTTTACATTGGAGTTAATTGAAAGCCTGGTGCATCTCATACTAAAGGGTACATTGTGCGTCTGGATGGGACACCAAGATGCGTGACAAAACGTTGGTATCTGACGACCTGGGAATGAGAACGGTACTGCTTATTGATAGTAAGTAAGATAGTTGTTGTACATGAATTCCGGCCTTGTAAGTTAATAACACTTGATGAATATGCTCTATTCTTATGTAACAAAACACAAAATTACAAGTGTTAATAGTGTCCAAATAACTAAATGAAGTCTTTCTAACTCAGAATATGTTCCCCATTCTAAAGTGAGGTCTTGCTCATAACTAATTCACTAGTAGTTTGACACTTATTAACCCACACAGGTTCCCTATTCTAAAGTTGCCTCCTCTTCAAACTTAGTAAATCCATTATTCTAACTTTTATGAAGGAAAAATTCCCATGCCAAGTTCTTGTTAACTTTTACAGGGGAGGAATAGAAAGCATCCTGGCTGGAAACATTACAAACTGGCATGGGATGTGCACAGCCCAGGACAGGAGGGCTCTGCAGCGGGTGATTAAAATCGCCTAGAACATCATTGGTACCCAAACTGCAGCGCAGCTTCTTTCCTCAGGCTGTGAGACTCCTCAACTCCACCTCATCCTCCACACTCCACCATAAATAAATGACATGGAACTTTCTGTTATGCTGGTTTTAACTACCTTTGTATAATATATGTATATAAGTAACTGTATATATTGTTTTTAGTTTTATTCTATTCTAATTTTAAATATTTGTATATATGTTCTGTGTGTGTAGCATGAAGGGGGCTACAACTTTAATTTCATTGTGCAGCCTTGTGTTGTAGAATGACAAATAAATGCACCTTGAACCTTGAAGTAGGCCAACTTTACAACAGTACATACATATACTGTATATGTATACAGTAACATATAAGCTATAGGCCTACAGTGTGTTCCTGGCAATACTCTTTTTCCTGGACCTCTGTTCGTTCCAAAGTAAAAACACAAATGAACCCCGTAGTTATTTAGGAACTATGTAGTTTGCCTATCCTCACGTTGTTATCATCTGTAGCCCTCATGTGTAGGAAAGTAGTATATGATAATTTTATAGGCTAAATCTCAGCAGATTTATAAAATGCTACATAGAACTCATTAGCCCATCTTCCCTCAAAAGTCTAGCTTTGTTGCTCAGTAATGGTCATACTGTACATACTGTAATAACAGAATAGGCATTGGTTAGTTAAAACATACCTACCATATAAATTCTTATATAGTATTTATAGTATAAGTTCCCACATTGTTCACTTGTACCTACATGTATTTATCAGTAAGTACTGTGCTGGTACACCATTAGTAAAAAAAAAATTACACTGTAAATTGGGAAGAATTAAGCTGTATGTTGCGGGCCATGATCTAAAGCCTTACTGGATGGACCTATAAATCAGTAGAGTGGATCTTAAAATGGTGAACAATTCAGAATCTGGATCATGGCCTTAAACACTTCATTGGAACATGTGTGTCTGAGCTAAGAAAACTATATTTTGCTACATGTTAATAATGAAGAATGTATCTAAATGAGATTTCTGAAAAGAATAGATGAGTGTCAAACAGCCTGAACCTTTTCTGTTCACTCACTGCTGGTCCCTGGAGATAAAGCTTGACTTGATGTCACAGTCACGCCTGATTCCAACATACAAACTGACAATGCGCCATAAGCCCAATGTGACATGAAAAAGAAAAACATTTTTCATTTAAATTTACATACACAGTTATACAAGGTGGCTGTGGACTACAAAGTTGATTCTGAAGGAGGAAAAAATGTTATTACAGTTATTACACTGAACCATGCTCTACATGTTGGTTATCTCTCACTGATAGCCAGCTTACCAAAAAATTAATAAATCCAGCCATGTTGACGGCTCTGTGAGTTTGCTTGCATTTACAATCTTAGTAAAACCACTGTAGAGGAAAATTGAAGTTGGATTAAAAAAATGAATGAATAGATAGATAAATAAATAAGTGTTCTCCTGGTGCTGTGTTTAAAATGGATGCTTGGAATTTACAGTTTTCCATTAACTGATGCCCAACAGCTTTTTCACGCCTGCACCCGGCCTTGAAACCAGCGCTAGTGTTGTGTGTGTGTGGTGGCACTCAGCAGGCTAGTGTGCCGCAGTCTTCATTTTGTCAGTGTTTTTTAACTTAAATGTGTCAGTCTGTCTGCTCTCCTCCTTCCTCTGGGTTTTCAAACATTATTGCTCTGTACTGTGAAAATCACACATCAGCATAAACAGTGGCGTCGCACTATTACCAGTATCATCAATGGAAGCTTTGGTTTCAAAGGGATCATTTGTTGATAAAATGTTCTCCACTGCATTTCTCCATATTCAGAGAGAGCAAAGCACAAATCAAGTTTTAGGAGATAATACCTGTAATCAGTGGCAGCTGGTGGAAAATTTTCTAGGTAGGGCTGTGCCACATCCAATCAATTTCAGCAAACATCGCAGTATGATTTAATGCAAAAAACTGAAGGTATGAAAAAGGAATTACTACTTTGCAGTTAAATATTTGACAATTATTTTATTCCAATTTAAAATTAAAGTAGTAAGTGACGCCTTGACAAACGTGTCAGTACATCTTATTTTGGTCACCCACACCGAATTCAGCATAATATAAAACATGTAATAGAAAATGTTTATTTATTGAGATGCCCCTATGGACCTTGTTTTGTTGGGGAAACCAATAGGGAGGTAAAGATCAGGATAAGTAAACATGAAGTGCAATTAGCAGTGTTAAGTTGCTTTTCAGACACTTGGACATAAGCATGAGGGTCAAGTGCTCTGAGGATTAGAGATAGTAAACTCCAGCAAACTTCTGCTTCAAAACTCTCTCACAAGTGACTTAAATTTAATTATACTCAAAAATAAATTGTGGGGTCCCTGATAACCAAAACAAGACAGTTAACAGAAGGAAATACCCAAAATAATAACATACACAATCTTGTAAATATCAATTGATGTCTCACACATGGAATTATTTGGGATTTGTTTTAAAATGTCAACTATCGCACAAAAACACCATACTGAGGCAGAACATGAACAAATGTACACTACCAGTAAAAGTTTGACTACATGTGCCTGATACCTGGTTATTCATTGTCCATTAGAAGCGCCTTAGTGATGGTGTCAACATATGGTAATGACCTCGACATACTGCAGTAGGATGTTACTGTTGGCGTCGATGTAGCTTAGCACAAGCTGGCAGTGGATGGAAATGTCAGTCTTCTCGTCTGCTTGAATGGTGATGAAATCAGCGCTCTTTACTTCCTCCAGAATGTAATCCTTTAGCACTGACAGCATTGAACAGATCGTTTGTACCGTCTTTGACGTGCCAGCAGTTCTGGTAAGAGGAGTTTATCTTACTCTTTATTTCCTATTCTATGTCAATGTTAGTTTAACTTCATTTAACCTTATTACCTTAAGATTGACATGTGAAACTAATTTGAGTTATATGGTGTTAAGTTAAATCTTGACCATGCTGGATCCGTCCACGTTGTTTAAAAAAACCACGGAAAGCAAAATAAAGCATTAGCATGACTGCATCAAGCCAGCCAGGCCTTTCTGGTGTACCAGCTATGAGAGAAGCCTCACACACACACAGTTTCCCTTTCTCGCTAACCTGCTGTCTGAATGCGAGGTCAGGTTGATCTGGGCCCAGCCCTTTCACCTGTAGTTTCTCCGCCAAAGTTCTCCTCTGAAACGGATCTTGGGGAGGAGAGATTTTACCATATTACGCTGGGGACACATTGGAGGCGGAAGCACCACACTAGGTAATTTCTCCTGTGAGCAGTAGCGTGGCTGTTCAGACCAGAAGCGCATTTCTCCATAATCAACAAGCTATTCTGCTCCTCTGCTCTTTTCTAATCACAATAAAGAGCTGATCTTTATAATATCCTCATGAATTTATAACTTAAAGCTTTGCATGTGTTTCTGCGGGGCGTCGCTTCTTTGCAACAATGAAGTTAAAAGGAGAACAGCGGGGAGAGGGGCAGAGAAATCAAAAGGGTTGGCAAGAATGGGATATTATATATCAGAATCTGATCATTTATATCATATATAATATCAATGTATATCGTTTATGATAGATTATCAGTGTGTTTTTTTGCCAGATTTGCTCGTGGCACGCGGAAAATAGATCAGACCCCGAAACTATTGCCGCTGAGCGCGAGCCAACCACGCTCTATATGAACAGCCCAAATGGTTATCATGGGTGCTGAAAGGAAGCGAGCAGCGCTTCGTGATGCTTCCGCGTCCTGTGTGTCCGCGCCGTTAGGGTTGGGACTTGGTCATGCTCGCCATTGTCATGTAGTTAAATTGGAGCCTGTAGAGGTCCTGACCTACTAGACCTACTTGCAGTGGCTTGCTTGCAGCGATAAAATATTCACCCTTTTCAGATTAGATTTGAGGACACTGATTTGATGTCATACCTTTGGCTAAACTGCTTCTCAGACGTGCCTCCTGTGGGCAATTTCTCCATTACCCCAGAGCTGCTGAGACATGCAGACAGGCAGGGGGGACATGTAGGAAAAGCATATGTTGCATAGATGATTTTCGATCATATTTTACACATATTACTGGGTGCATTCCATATTTCAAACACACAAATAGACAATTTCTTAAATGTTTTATTATTATTATTATCATTATTATTAATGTTTTTTGTGGCTCAAGGAGGGCAGCGCCCTAGCGCCCTCTATTGGCCAGCTGCCACTGCCTGTAATTATGTTTGCAGTCACAAGTTTATGAAGGGATTGCTTGGTTACACACAAACACAAATTCCTTTCTGTACATCACATTTGATTTTTTCTCCCCATATTTTCAATTCAATTTTATTTATATAGCGCCAATTCATAACTGAAGTTATCTCATTGCACTTTTCCTATAGAGCAGGTCTAGACTGTACTCTTTATTTGTGTTTTCCTTAGTTTTTTGTGCAAGTGTTGTGATAGAGGATTATTATTTCTCTGCTGGTGGTCACATCGCTCATGGATGTAGTCCCCTGAAGAATTCTATTAACCCTGGTTATGTCAGGCCTAATAACATGCCACCCCATAAGCAGAAAAGGATTGACTTGGAGAAGGGAGTGGGGGTGTATAATGAAAGCCCAAATAATTTACTTTTAAAGCCAATGGAATATATATATGAATAATAATGGACTAAATGTGAAGTCATTCTTATTTTTTCTTCTCCTGTCACTAACCTGGGCTGACGGACTGAGATAAACATAAGAAGAAATAATATATTTGAGGTTGCTTTTTGAGTAAGGGAAAGCATGTGTATGTGTGTGTGTGTGTGTGTGTGTAAAATTGTATTGCTTTGTGATGTTGCAGCCATTGATTACCTCAATGATGGAGTCTGGCTTTCTTTTGCTCTGCAGATCAGATGTGAAGTGCTGCAGTTTGCTAAATTTGCCATTCATTAGCCAGCAGTGAGGAGATGTCAGGGCGCATTCGCAAGCAGGCCACTTGCGTGATAGCGAGCTTCAAATCAATTCAGTCACCTTGAACTTTGAAGATGAAAGAATAACATGTTGGAATTGGTCTGCCTCTTAGCCTGCACACCTGTACAGAAATGCTCGCCCTGACACACTGCTACTGTATGCATTGGTGTTGAACAAACAATGTCCACATCACTGATGACATTTACAGTTTTTATTCTGAAGGTCTGCTACACAGTAGCAACCAGGGCAGGAGGAGAGACAGAGAGGGAGTTTCTATATTAAAAGTTTGGCCTTGGGCTGGGTTTAGGCCAAAAAAAATGTAGTACTCTATTTCCCTCCTTTACTGTTTACTTGGATGTTTCAAATAAGGAAGATTTCAAATTCCCCTAAAAAGCAGTTAAACTGAACACTGCAAACAAAATATTAAAACACCTGTAAAAGGTGTCTCTGTGTTATCGTGTCACATCAGACTGACCACCTGGGTCAGCTGTGGTAAAGTAAACCACCTTGATGTTTGGCATGTGGAAACTAAAACTGACACACTGACACTCCTCTACACAATTATTATAAAAAAAAATTACAGGATACTATACAAAACATTGTCAACCACTGAAGGAAATCTTAAAGCAGTTACTCTAGAGTCAAACATTAAGGTGGTTTACTAATTTTATGATAGGCTTACTGTAGCCAAAGTATGCAGAGTGCAGCTGTATTACATAGGAAGAAATAAACAAAATATGATATGAATAAATATTAGATTGCAATGGGGTTGGGCAAGATACTCAGTAATAACTATTATTCATCAATATTTATCTTGTTGTTAACAGTCACTTCAAACAGAGGCTTAGGGGCCTCCTGACCTCTTGGTTGCCTGGTTGGTCCATTCAGTAATCCATCCATGCATCATAAAGAGAGTGCCTATAACTGTGGCACATCATGGTTTCTCTTTTCTGCTTTCCTCACAATATGGTTTTTGGCTTGGTTGGTACTGTGCATGGTTTTCACTTTATCCCACTTACATTTTACCCCTAACACGCACACATTGGGGGCAAGTTGGGGTTCAGTGTTGGACACCTTGACATGTGGACAGGGGTAGCCAGGTATCAAACCTTCAGCCTTCCGATTAATGGATGACCCTTGCTACCACCTGAGCTACAACTGTTGTCGCATTCCTCCAATTGTTTTCAGTCATGTTGTGCAAAATGTGCATCAAAACATGTAGATGGAAATATACTTTACTAAATAATAAAAAGTGTCTCACCAACACCTGACTGCACACTCAGCTAGTGTGAGAGTTCGGGCCGAGTCAGTGAGTAGGTTGATGATCCCACAGTAAAGCTCAGAACCTTTTGGTTATTCTCTGGCACAGCAGGTTGTCCTGAAAGCCTGATAGTCTACTGCACCTAACAGCGACTCTCTCATCACCTCCACTAAAATTAAATGAATTGTGCCAGGGCCTGCAGCAGGCACACAGGACACATACACCCACAGTCTGACATACATTAGCTACATGATACTGTACATGTTCCCAGAATGCTGTGCTGAAGTGAGACAGCAACACAGTCAGGAGGAAGTCAGAGATGTGGACATGAGTGGAACATTCACCTGGAACGTTCCTTGCTCTAATGACAGTGTGCTGTATATCAGCAGCTGCCATTAATATAAAAATGCAACATGAAATTGTACATTTGACTATTTGCACTTTTTCACATTTTCTGATGCTTTTTTTACACGAATAAAATTGAGTAAACACAAATCAAACAGACCTACTGTATATATTAACTCTGATCAGTTAAAGAACACACAAAATGTTAATTTTTGTCCTATGTCCAATGTCTTATAATTTATATTTTTCAAAAATATTACTTATTGGGTCTATAAACAATGTTGGATGTTTGTAGGCGGGAAAAAATCTAAAATGATCCTGTGTCAGCAGCAGTACCATAGAGGAATGAAAACTGTAGTGGATGTTGTAAATTATAGTAAGTGCAATATATATACACTATGTTGAGAATCAGTGAAGAAGACAACTTTAATAATCTTGTCTCTCAGAAATCATGTTCTGGATGTCTCAAACCTTTTTCCAGCTGAAGGAAGGTAAAACAGAAATAATTGTATGTGTACCCCACATGAGTGGAAAGCTTTACATGTGTCAGGCCTCCATAAACTAAAAATGAATCTCTTATGTAAACAACTTCGGCTGAGTGTCTCTCAGTAGGCCTGAGTATGACCACCACAACACTGGCAGCTCTGAGGAGTAAAATGATCTTGTACTCACTGACTGAAAATAATCTCCATCTTAACATGTCATGTTAAAAAAATACTTATTGGGATTTTAAAATATGTTAAAATAATCTGTCAATGAGGAGAGATGATTCATCTGATACCTTTTGAGAAATAAGTGTAATAAAACATTCGAATTGGAAAAAATCTTGCCTCCTATTCCTATTTTAAAATTGGTTTTAAAGGTCATTTTTGACTATAAAAACTGAAGGTACTCTCACATGTATAACTAAACAGTTGTATTATAGATACAACAACAAGTAAACAGTTTCCAGCATTAGAAAACATTACAGACTAGTTTAGTTTAGTGTTGGTATGAAATTACCTATTTAGTATTAAAAGACATGTCAATCAAATTACAGAGTGATAATTTCTAAGCTTGTAATTTAATTTACAGCAGTGAGGCTACCCTTTGTGTTGTTTAGATCACGGTACAATCCATGATCTAATCTGTGATCTTCTTCAGCGAAAGACTCATCCCCCCAAAAAGCACCACAGAGCCCCACAGGAAGTCATTCCTGCCTGTGGCCATCAAACTCTTTAACTCCTCCCTCTAAGTGTCAGTCTGTATGACCCTAAGTCACTAAACTGGACATTGATCATTAACATCTCTGCAGTACTTGAAATATTGTGCAATATTCTCTGTTTAATAGTGCTGTGCAATATACTCTTTTTTTAGATATTTATTCATACTTCTATTACTGCTGTGCAATATCCACCATCTCATAATCATCTTAATAAGCTACACTTAACTTGACAGTACATGCACTATTACTTATTACTTATATTATTACATTGTATTATACCGTACATACTTATCATCAACCGGTAAACCCACTTTGTTTATCTTGCCTGTATTATAGTGTATTATATTTTCATTTGCTTAGTACTTCTATTCCTGTGTGCACTGACGTGATAGTGAGCTGGTGTAACAAAAGAGTTTCCCCTCGGGAATCTATAAAGTATTTCTGATTCTGATTCTGATAAACATTTCCTTCAATACCAACTTGACTATACTTAACTATGTCTGCTAACTGATAATGACACTGATAAACTGTAATACGAGACTACAAAACACACTATACTCCTACAAATAAAAATGATCTTAACCTCTATTTCCGTGAATCAAAAAAGTGACACATTCTATTCTATATTCCAGCAAATAAACAGGTGAGTGGACTCTATTCCAGCAAATAAATTCAATTCAGTGCAGGTAAAACAAAGCTGAAATGCAAATAAAAGTTCCAATTTTATTCCCAGGGGTTGCTTCATGTGTACATGGGGTCACATGATAATTTTAAGACTGATATATTGACATTTACTTAAAACTTCAAAATAATAATTGAAATAGAAGAATTTAAAAGATAACAACAAAATATATGAAAACTAGAATTACTGCCCTTCCATTGTATGCCTCCGCCAACCAGTCAAGTTGCAGTTTACATCCATGTCTGTCTAGACCATTGGCGATTTTAGACTCTTTTTAGGGGTGCTCAAACACACCTAAATTTCTGCCGGAAGAGGATCCAGGACCTCCCAGATTGGGACTGGCACCTATTTAATTGGATCCGGCACCTCTTTTGTCACTATCAAAATCTGCAAGACCCACATATACCAGTAGATGCACTGTATGCTGGCTAGTGGTTTAATGCTTCTTGGTTTCTAAATATTTTGAAAGGTGCGGTGCGGTGCTGTCCATAGTACTGAAACGGAGTGGAGGAGATCGATAGACATATAGACAGACAGAACACGTCACTTAGTTCGGTTTCTCAGCCTGCTTGCTCTTCGTGGTTGTAAATAGAATTTTCAGCCCTAATTCCATTTTCCCCCAATTGTAATAATCCACAGACAGAAGGGAAAGTGGGAAGTGAAGGGACAGTCAACGAGAGCGAGAGAGAGCTGCAAACCATAAATAGTTGTTTTTACGCACCTCCCCTTCTGATTTTGAGTGATTATTGTGAATGCTCTGATTAATAAATTAAATACATAATGCTTTGTTTGTGATGACAGTTTTGTTTAATTTTTACAGCTAGCACCTAGACGTTGTCCAATATGCTCCAGGCACTGTGGATTTTTGATGTGTTCCGTGACTTTTTCTCTCCCTGACCCATCAGAACAGCACCCTCTCTGTATTACGGGATCTCCTGATTTACAAATTAAGCATTTAGTTAGATTTTGCGAACTTGTCTGAGGGCTTAAATGCTTGTAAATTGAAAATCAGCACCATTCTACACTTCCTACACTTCCTTGTGTGGGTACAGTTAAGGTTAGTTAACGTTGTTTGAGTGGGTCATAGAGAGCAAAGTTGATTTAAGACTTAGAAAGTCTCTGGTTATAGTTCCATGGTGTGAATAGTGTCAAAGAGCGTTAGCTGACGTTGTTCGCTAGCTAGCTTGCTTAGCTAGATTATCGGCTGTTAGCTCTCTGAGCTAGTCTGCTTGCACTGCACACTTGCCAGCTAACGAGCTAACTGATGCATTTTATTATTTTAGTTAAAGTAGTCACAATGTTTCTTATTCTGATAGAATTGGGCATCATGGTATATTTACAGTACATTTATGGACAGTGAATTGAAGCATTGGAACCATACACATCTTTCTCTGTTTTGTTCTGTTTAAGATGCAGCATGAATTTGCAGAGGCAGTAAAGACGTTGGCTATGCTAAAGCCCTTTTTCAATTTCATATATGATCCTAAAGAAATGTCTGTTTTTCCATAGATGGATATACATTATTTTCTTTCTCAGCAAAACAACCAGGTGAAAGAGTAAGGTCAAAATTATCCTATTACCTGACTACATTGCCCACAGCAACCCAATATTCAATTAGAATAATGTTAGGAATTGATATGGATTCTCCCCCATCTCCCTACCTCTTATTATATTATAAATACTTTGTTTGGTTGTTATGTTTGCCTTTTGGTTGACATCACAAAAAGGGAGAGAGGATGATAGAGAGGGAGAGAAGGAGAGAGAGTAAGATGGAGTCAACACACACAGATAGAGAGAGAGAGCAAGAACCAGGTGAGAAAGTGGACAGGTAGTCAAGACCACATAGTTATAATGCCAAGTCAGATACTCATATTGCCCACATTCATTGCAGTGGACTCCACAATGATTTCACATTACTAAGCGATGTATTTATATACTGTTATCAAATGTGGATTCTCCCCAACCTCCTCTTACATTTATTTATGTTTGTTTGCCTTATTTATTATCAGATTATATGTCATTTTCTAGTTGCATACAATATGTTTGTGTGTGATTGTCAGTGCAAAGAGGGAGAGAAGAGAATGGAGAGAAAGAGAGCATGAGGGGGTTCCGATGACGCTTGAAATTCACAATGAGGCATGAAGTGAAAGGCAGAATGGACGAGATCGAGGAAAGCCGTACTGTGCATTCACGAGAATGGGACAGACATGAGGTCACAGTAATCCTATCAGTCACAATAAAATGCTGCTGTTCCAACCACTGTAAGTTAGGCTTATGCTTCAACTGATAGGTGTATCTCTCTGTCAATCAACATATCCATAGTGCTGTCCTTAGAAGCAAATTGAGCTATCTTGATTGGCTGTAACGATTCCTTGCATTTTGCTAGTGGAACATCAAGTCCCACTCTCCTGAAATAGGGAAGAGGATATAAAGAGTTTGTTATTGTTATTGTAAATTAAAATAGTTGCCTATGTTATTTATTGCTTGTGATGCTTTCTTTTGAGAATAACATTCTTGATGTGAACCCTTGACCCCTACAAAGTCAGAAAGGTTAGTGACATGGCTTGACTGGAATGAAGCTGAGTAAAAGTTACTTTGAGTAAATGTTTGTTGTTGCACTTTATCAATTTTCACCTCTGTTATTTATTACTTATGCTGATATTGTTTCATAGTTCATAGTTGCTATCAGTTTCATTAAAAACCTCACAGATTTTGCTGATTTGTTGGATTAATGTCGTGCAATGAGCTGTCATATTTTAAAGTTGGATTTTTCAAGACAAACCTAAATTATGCATGTATATAATCCATTAAAATCTTGATTGCAACTATTCATACCAAATGTTTCTTCTTTTTCAAACATCCCTGGTTATCCTGAAAAAAGGTGCCATAACAACCATGTTTGAAGCTAATTAGAGATTTTGAGAGGCAGATAAATGGAAACAGTACAAAAATGCAATTTATGGAAACTGTGTCACATGAGACTCTAAAGACAGTTATATTGATGTCTGCTACATAAACAAAAAACAATAATAAAAATAATACAATAAAAGGATAACAACAAAATATACACAAATTTAACTAACTAAAAATTTTAAATAGTAAACAAATGCTATAACATAATTTACATGTCAAATATGCCACTGTCTAATTGCTGGGTTGTGACAAATTTTGAGGCCTTATTTTGAGGTTGTGGCTTCAAGGTAGAGCGGGTCGTCCACTAATCGGAAGGTCAGCTAACTGATCCCGGCTTCCCCCAGCCCACATGTCGAAGTGTCCTTGCAAGATACTGCCAAATTGCTCCAGATGGCTGTGCCTTCGGTGTGTGAGTGTGTGTAAATGAGTTAGTTTCTTTGCACTGACTGCAGTTGGCACCTGCCATCAGTGTATGAATGTGTGTGAATGGGGTGAATGTGATATGTAGTGTGAAGCGCTTTGAGTGATCGGAAGACTAAAAAGGTGCTATACAAGTACAGTCCATTTACCATTTAAAACAAGGTCACAGGCCAAAACCCAAAGAAAGCCTTCTTGTAAATAAAAATCTGACAGTGCTCCATTCCATAAAATAAAAGGGAGCTCTAAATGTGTGTAAAGTGTTTTTCAATGAGTAATCTCTCTAACACCCCTGTACACACTGTGACCAGACTGTGTGTTATCTGGATGGTATGCAGTGGTTGTTGACACACAGATGCTGTGAAGACGTCGGCTGTCTTACCGTAGGTAGTCTCTCCGGCACAGGATGAGGTTGGCTTTGGTATAGAGCGTGGAGCCCACCTCGCCCAACCTGCAGTCACAGCAGGCACACTTGAGGCAGTCCTCATGCCAGTACTTATCGAGGGCCTTCAGCAGGTAGCGGTCCTTGATCTTCCGGTTGCAGCCGGCACAGCCTTTTGGCTTGGTGTCCGGCTGTACGGAGAGCATTTGTATACCTGGGAGAAGCACAGAGAGAGGCTTCAAACACTCATTGAACACCGGCGCACTGACTGAGGAGGAGGCAAATGTTTTTAGTCGACAAGAAAACTGAAATGATGGATAAATGGACAGATACATGTAAGCTGAATTGTCAAGGATAGCAAAATACAGTTTCTCACTTGTTTTCAATGTGCTCCTCAATCTATCAGCAGTGGTGGTATAAGTATTTGTGGATTTAACAAACATTTTAAATAAGACTAAAATGAAATAAGATAAGTGAAAATTAACTTTCATAGACTACAACATTCCTATATTTCTAAATTGAGATTTTCACCTGGACTGCTAAACAGCAAATTAGGTATCATACACTGTATTGACATTTTCAACATGTTAAGAGTGAAAATAAATGTCATCTTTTTGTCACTCATATGTACAAAAACATGGATTGAAATCTTAAACTGTGGGTTGAAAATCATGTTACATGAAGGGCCAAGAGTATGCAGAACTGTGTCCCAATTTCAGACTACACAATTATCAGAAGGTTTTGAGTATGTAGTGTTCACACTGGAAAGAAGACAAAATTGAGTATACTCAAAAAGTAAATTTATAAGCGATGAGACAGCTTCAGGAAGATCTTAGAAAACAAAACAAACAAGCTTTACTGGCAGTGGCGTTCATAAGCCACAGTTTGGCTGTGCCTTAATTCAAAACTAAACACTAATTTTGAGCAGGTTTTGAGTTTGTGGTGTCTTCACAGCTGTGCCAAAATATAACAAAATTAAGTGTACTAAAAATGTTAAGCATACTAAAGTGTACTTAAAATTAAGAAAATGTTAGTATGCATACTAGAAATCACTACATGTTTAATGCTCATGGAAATACAAAGACTGAAACAGGGGACTTCACTGATTAGCACATTACTCAGAAAGGAGAATGTAGTCTTTTGTCTATGAAGAAAGAAACACATTATAACACTCACTGCACTCCACTTTGTATGGAAAATAGTCTGAGGAGAGCCCTGCATTGATCTGGCCTTAACTAAAATGTTTGACTTATATGTTTAACTAAAGCTTAACAAAACAGGTGTGGAGGTAATGTTATTGTTACATTAAGAAAACAGACATTCATAGTATTACTATGGGAAATAACCCTAATAAATAATAATGTAGCCGTGAGTATATGGACGTCACTAGTCCCTGTAGAATAACAGCAATAGACTGCCTGTGACAAATAAGAAGTAAGGCAAAAGAAGAAGGGAATGCAGGCTGTTTAGTGGTCAGCAGACTGGGCTGTGGCCAGTAAGATCACTACAAAACAACAGTAACAGCAGTACTGTTTAAATGTTGAGACCAACAAGCAGCCCACACAGACACAAAGCCACAGTTTCACATTTCTTCCTGGACACTTTTTTTTTACGTTGACCTCCTCTGTGTTTAAAGGGGGAGTGGCTACAGGCGAGGAGCTTTGCAGCGGCCGTATTGTTTGGCCTGTGCTGACTGTGGAGAGCCTTTGTTGGCCTACTGGGGGGGGGCAATGTGGCCTCGCACCAGGCTGGAATTAGTATTCTCCTACCATTCCCTGAGGAGAGGCACACCCCCACTCCCCTTTGTCCCCCATTCACCACACACAAGCACTCACTCACACACACACACACACACACACAATGTTTCTTAAGGTATAGTTTTAGCCTTTGTCATTTTGAAATAGGTTACTGAAACTTTTTACCATTTTAAACATGTCAATATACAAATTAATTTACTGAATCTCTCAGTCTGTACCATTTCCAAGTAGGAAAACAGTTTTTAATGTTTAGCCCATTTGCTAATAACCTAATCATAGCTGACCATCTGTTAAATGATGTTGTAGTGTTTTACTTTTTTGGATGTTTTCTTTCTTCGTTCCTGGAAGGCAGTGGTTCCATTAATTTCACTGCAATTAACTGCAGGAACTTGAAAGTTGTTCCACCTCAGCGAAGATCTGCCACCTATTATTGTTGTGTCTGAATGCAGTTGTAAGCACAGACTGATTTGAACAGGCTGTACTGACCATGCACCACTAACTCGAACCTGATGTTCACTGGGATGGATCTATCTACCTCAAGAAGGTTTCAAGTTTTTGCAAGTTGCAATTTAATGTTGTAAATGAATAAACTGGTGGCTACCTTGACAGTAGGAAGAAACTGTTTTAAAACTAAGTTTCAATGACAGTAAGGAAAACCTACCTGAGTTGTATTAAATGGGCTTAAAAAATGCAAAACACTGGTATGGTCCTTTCATTGAAAAAGCTGTCACTACACATAAAGACAATTCTTCCTCACCTGCCACACATTCTATACAAACGAATATATATATATATATATATATATATATATATATATATATATATATATATATATATATATACATAAGTAAGAAATAATTTGCAAAGACAATATCAGACAGGTTGCAGTCCTGTGAGCGGCTCAGCTACAGTGCGTTGGGGCTGTTGATTTGTTAATTGGCTGCATTTAGAGAGCAGGGCGCACGGCTGCTCGACCGGCTGCGATCCGCTGCGTCTGTTCAGCGGCATTGATCCGTCCAGCCTCGTTAACACTACAAAGTCCCCGCTACTCATTACCAAACCAAAAGATGGAAGAGTTTCCACTCCTCATTTACGGCGCAATCAACTCGGGGGAGAAGCATAGCAGGAATTTGACCACTTCGCGCCTCACAAAAGCTTCATTTTCAATAATGGAAAAGAAATCACAGCTGCTCGGAGCCCTAATGATATCAGTTTTGCGCGCTGGCTCATATCCTCCCTTTCCTCATTTCCACTCTCTGGGCTTCCAGGCGGCTGCTGCTGCGCGTCCCCGGCCACATGTATGCATCTAAGCCCAGGGCGGATGGAGGATGACGGAGGGATGGAGCGGAGAATAGCCTGCTATTTCAGTCCCAGCTGTTCGGCAAAGAGATGCTGACATTTCACCCTATCAGTTTAATTACTGTTGTCATGGCAGCGGAGTGCTGGTAAAGGCCAATAACTGATTTAACACAGACTCAATTTGCCATGCAGCACATAACACTGGAGCCGTTATGAACGCGTGCGCATATCTGCTGTATGATCGCTAACATAAGAGCATATCTCTTTAATGTCTTAATGAAAGGTTATCAGAGATATCCATATCCTGATCCATATCAGGTAAGAGCAGCAGCAGGTCAGATCTGGAAATGTCGCCTTCGACGCAGAGACGCTGTAACTTGTCGTCGCAGAGCACACAAAACACACATGAACCGTGTCGTTCATACAAGCCGAAGCGCAAAGTAAGCATCTTACCGAAACTTTTCTCCCTTTTCTGCATTTGTTGAACCGCTGAAGCATCCGAAGCACCACCATGCAACCCGGAGCCGCCTGGTCCGGAGAGCAGCTGTCTGCAGGCAGGCTGGGATCAGGCTTTGTTAGGGGGGAACAATCCAGCACGGCGACCAGAGAGGAATGAAAAGAAGGGGGGACACCGGCCAACAAAACGCAGGCGGAGAAGCTAGAGCAAGCTGTTCGCTGCTGTCGGGCGTCACACGGCGTGTGAGAGCTCGTTTATCGACGACTGGAGCTGCATGTGCAGAGAGATGCAGGCAGTGAATGACAGGACGACAAAGAGATGCTTCCCCTCCGCGGCGCAGCGACCATCTAATCCTTCTGGCCACCTAACACAGCAGCTCGTGCTGCACTCTGTTTCGCTAATCAGCGCTTTGACGTGCCACAGGCATCGTGCACACATAACGACAAGTGGGACGGTTCCCTCAGTCCGGTCTCCCAGCATCACCACCAGTACATTTAACCTGCTCTTCCAAAACTCTCAGTTTTCACTCATATAGGCCCTGTATTTTAATTTCATAGCTCTGCACTCACGATTTTTTTTTATTTCAACCTTGAAACAACAATCTTTGTAACAAAAATGCCAAGTAACATAACTTGTCTCCAGCTCACTCACCTTTCTCAATAAGTTATGCAGAACCTAAACTCCAGCAGCGGATTCTAGCTACAGATCCCCTCTGAGCAGAAAAAGTTCACCAAACTTGCATCGTGGTACCGCACTGATCTTCAGGATGGAAATAATGAGCTCCACATGGATCACAACGAACAGTTTGTAGGATACTACCCAGCTACAGGTGTTCATCCGCCCCCGTGGAGCATATGTGCGGGGCTCAGGCCGGCGTCCCATGCATCAGCGACTGAGTGGCGAGAGACGGGAGAAGTCAAGCTTTATTATGTCCAAACCCCCAATCCCTCACCGGTGAGACATTACATCGGCACGATAAGGTCATTCACTTATTACTAGCCGCTCCACTATAACGGAGAGCATGCATCACGTGCGCGCCCCCGGAACACCCCCTTTTTCAACGTCCTCCAATCTTTGAGCCGCGTGTGCGCGCAGACGCACGGCGCTCATTACATTATAGACAGAAATACAGGTAGGTTTGGTTAGAGGTGCGCGCAGAACAGTTGTCGTCAGGACAAGTTGTTACCGGAATTTCTTTAATTTGAGGTGGACTTAATGCTGCCTTCAGGGTCCCATTATTACGTTCATTCTGACACCTGACCTTTGTCACACCAGAGATTATTCAGATCTAAAGTTTAACAACACCAGTGTCCAAATCCCGAGAGTGTTAATGTTAAATGGATTTACAGTCAAGTCCGTTTGAAGTTGTATATAGAGGTGATTTTAGGCCAAACACCAGTCAAAACAGCAGCTTTTCAAAAAGGACATGAGAACCAATCACCCGCGTCATGACATGATATAAATCATGATTTTATTTCAGTCATGCGGTTAGACCGATGGTTCAATGTGTTAGATTTAACTAGGCTACTCAAATAGGACTGTCAAGTTAATTAGGAGTCATAATTAATTAACCTTAAAACAATTAGTCTGTGTACAAAAGAGTACAAAGAGTGTCTGTCTACCATTTGTTCATTGACATGTATTTTTGGTTACCATGGTGTTTTAAAAAAAAAAAATAGACTGCAAATAAAGAGGAAGCAGATCTAATATGGGCAATTAAATCAATCTTCGCTGAGGTCATTGATTCCTCTTCTCTGGAATTCTTTCTCCACGCGCGCACACGCAGGCTCATGTGAGGTCCCGGGCTCCGCTGTGGTCGCCCGGACTGATTATCGCCTCTCCACAGTCTTTATTTAAATAATTCCTGTAATTAAAGGATGGAATTATTCTTCGCCTTGTTATTACGCCAGTCCGCATCAATTAGCGGCCCGGTTTGGACTGGATGAGGCCATGATGAGGCCCAAGTTAGGGCACAGAACCCCCACACCTCAGCCTCCCCACCACCACCTCACGCATCCCTATTGCATACACACCACACAGTGTTCCAACACACAGCCTGACAAGTGTAAGTTATTCCCTCAAATATTCTAGGAGGGGGGGCTGTAGGAGGAGGAGACGCAAGTCAATAGTTGGCATGCGGCTCCAGCCTAAAATGCAGCGATAATGAGATGGGTCATAAAATGCTCTCTGCGCCACTATGAGTGATGAGACGCATTAAAGCTGACAGGGTATTACCTGCCAGTAATTAGGTTTTGTCATGGATTGAATTATTTCAAGGCGGCCTATCTTGGTAATCATGCAATTCGCTGCAGAGTGTGTGTAGTGTATGAGGCTGCCACCTCTCTCCCGGTGCCCTTCCACCCTCCTTTCACTCACCGCGTTCCGCAAGTTATTCATCCTCTGAATGAATGGAAGATGGAGACAGCAGGCAGCGGTGAAGGTGGAGGATGGAGGAGAACGTCACACGCCGCGGATCAAACCTCTTCATCCAGAGGAAACACGCACCTCCATATATATATCCCTTATATATGCACAAACGGACAGAGGAGAAGCTTGTTATGTTTGTACCTGTTGTACCTGACCCCAACCCTCCACCCCTGTCTCTAATGAAGACATAAAATGACAGCGGGGATCTGCATCAAAACCCGACAGCACATCTTCAACACCGGCGGCGGCTTCGTTTAACCACTGACTAACAGAGGATGAAGTCTGTTTGGGGAGAAGTCAAATACATTTTGATGGTATGTCCTCAGCAGCTGTATGCTGGCTGTGTTTATGTCTTTTTGCGGAGAGCGCCCAACACTTTACACGCTGCCCTCGCTCTGCGGAGAGCATTAATTTCACAACCCAGAAACACACATACCTTGGAGTACAGTCAGAGATGCCCAAAACAAATGCTCAGGGTCTTCTTATCTTCTCTGTTCTCTAGACTTTGAATCAAAGTGTCCACAAGGCAACTTTCTTAGAGCTTGTTCAACTCCAGATTGTCTAAAGAAAACCTGGCAACATGAGTTAGAGAACAGTCGGTTCTCTGCTCAAGTTGTTGGGATGTCAGATCACCCTAACCTCGGCTCCCCCCGCGGCTCTGAGCGTCCCGGACCAGGCACACCAGGCGTCTCTCTCCCCCTTGCTGCTTCCTCACCTTCTCCCTCCTCTGTCTGTCTGTGTGTCTCTGGTTCTCTGGCAGGGAAAAGCGGCAGAGAGTCGTGCCTCCTCTCCTATTTAAACCTCTCCACCAGGTCCCCAGTCAGCAGCACACTCCAGCTCATCCAAGAAGCTGACAAGCACCGTTAGGGAAGGCAGCGCATGTTGCTCTAATGGACCTCATTAAGCTCTACTTACAGATGTTCTCTTAACATAATTGATCTGCAGCGAGTTGAGAGGACGGCAACCTATTCCCCAGCCCCCAATTATGGCCCGGTAATTAGATCCCCAACCTCCAGTTCTCCACATTCACCCTTCTAACATTCCGAAATATCAAAGTATCTCTTTCTCTCAAAGCAACCACCCCCCACATCCCTCCACCACCTCACCTCCATGTCTCCTTCTCCTCCCACCCACAAGACACTATTGACAGTCAGATCTGCTAACCTTTGTAGTGTAGCCAGACTTAGCAGTGCACTCACTCCAATTGAGCTAGCTCACTCACTCTTCCATTCCTCCTTTCTCTCTCCTTTCCTTTTTCTATCCATTGGGAGACAGACAGAGAAACAGAGACAGAGTGAGTGGCACAGATGGAGAGAGAAAGAGAGAGGAAGGGAAAAAAGTAAGTTAGCACTTTCCATAAACGGTTGTAATGATAATATCTGTCAGGGGAGAATATTTTTTTCCATACTGTCTTTTATCTTAAATAATTCCTCAGGTGGCAACTTTTAAGCGGGATGGGGGGTTGTGTTTGAGGAGTGATAGTGCCACTCCTATCACCCATCTAATTAGCCAGAGTGCTAAAACAGAAAGCACTTGGGGAGATGGTAATGTCAAGCTTTTGGACTAAACAGAAAAAGAAGGCAATTTTCACACTGGCATATCAAAAAATATTTGTGATGGGGTGTAATCGAGTATTTTCTGTACTGCACATAATTTTTCTGGATGTCTGGATGCATGACCCAGATTGAAATTTTCCTTTGTGTGTGTGTGTATGTGTGTGTGTGTTTCCACAACAGCCTGTGAAACCGTAGCACTCGTATGAGGCCTGCAAGTCCTGACTGGACGACAGATATCCAAGTGTATTCGTATCATATGCATAATTTCCATTAGCAAGCACAGGTGTATCGGTTGTTGTTTAAGGTGTTTTTTTCTGTCCTTGCGGTCCAGTTCAAAGCACTTAACCCAAAACTACTTGGTTAGGTTTAGGAAAAGATCATGGTTTTGGTTAAACTAATAAGTTATATTATTAAGTCACAGTTAGTCATGTGACAGTAAGTAACTTAGCTATGTAAGCTACGTAACTTATGTACATAAATTAACTTACATAAACTAACAAAATAACATATGCTGCCATAACACTTACCACCTCTGCTCTTCCTCATTCCTACAATCGCACCCTTTATCCCCTTTTTCTCATTATAATCTTAATAAGCTACACTTAACTTGGCAGTTCATGCACTATTACCTTATGCCGTATTATTATCATCAACCGGTAAACTCACTTTGTACTTCACACATATTTTATTTTATACTTATACCCACTTGGTACTTAATTTATTTTCTGACCTGTATTATGGTGTATTATATTTTTTGCTTAGTGCTTCTATTCCTGTGTGCACTGACGTGACAGTGAGCTGCTGTAACAAAAGAGTTTCCCCTCGGGGATCAATAAAGTATTTCTGATTCTGATTTTCCCCCCTACTACCCCATGGACTCTGCAGCTCTCTGGGTATAGCCCAGTCTGTTGATTTTATTTAAATAAATGTGTTTACTTTTGTATTTATAGTTTTAGTTACTTTCCACTTGTTTGTGTTCTATGCCCTTTTATTTAAAAAAAAACATGGTTCACATATGAATAAATTCTGGTTAGATAGAGATAATTCTGTTAAAAAATTCTACGTGGTCTTTGCATTGTGCCTCCCTACCCCAAAAAAAAAAAAAACCTAACAGGGCAGCTGCGGATGGCCGCCCACCATTGAGTCTGGTTCTGTCGGTTTCTGCCTGTTAAAAGGAAGGTTTTTGTTGCCACTGTCACCAAATGCTTGCTCATGGTGGGATTTGTTGGGTCTCTGTAATTAATATTATAAAGAGTACGGTCTAGACCTGCTCTATAGGAAAAGCGCAATGAAATAACCTCTGTTATGAATTGACGCTTTATAAATAAAATTGAATTGTTTAAATTTGCATTCCTTTTGTCTTTACTACTGACTGGAAACGTTAGATTTCACATTTTTAGCTGACTTAGCTACACACTGAGTAGTTATGAATCCCCTTAAGACGTATCATTCATTTGCAACGTTGCAAACTCTGAGAAGGTCTTCTTCAGGCAAATACACAGGTATGGTGAGGCTGATATAGTGAGGGTGATATATATAGTTGCCTCCCTATACAGTATTTGCCTCACAATACCTGTGCAATACCTTCTCAGAGATCACAAATGAATGACACTTCCTAGGGGGCTTCAAAACTATTCAGTGTGCAGATAATTATTTTTCACAAGAGTATTGTTTTTCAGTGAATGTTCCACATTTGTCTCAAAGAAATGTCTAAACAAAACCAGCACATAATATTATCTTTTCATGTTTTACTTTCTGTTAAGATCTATGCAAAAATGAAAATATAAACAATGTAACCTGATTTTCCATTAATGCAAGCAATATTTAAGTCAAAACGAAAATGCAATTTTCTAACAATTAACAAATAAAATGTGAACTGCATTTGACATTTCATTTTCAAAGACTTAACGTGCTATACAGTGAACAATATTAAAATGCAATGAGCGAAACAGCACCCCCAGTCCTTGCATTTACATTTTCATGCCACCGTGCTCTTTTGGGGTCAACATGAAAATGAAAATGTAATCTTGTCAGTGCTCTCATCACGGTGGGTCCTCAGTTAGGAAGTCACTTGCTTGAACATCTGCTGCTTTGCTCATGTGCATAGTCCACTTGTGGCAGAAAGGCGAGAAGGCGAAATATTGTCCACTGTATAGCAGATTGTCTTTGAAAATAAAATCTCAAATGCAGTTTTCCTTTTCCTTTTCAAATTGTTAGAAAATTGCATTTTCATTTTGACTTAAATATTGTTTGCATAAATGGAAAATCAGGTTACAATGTTTATATTTCATTTTCAAATTTGACTACACTACTACACTTATCCGATGTTTTGAATGGCGATACCAGGTCTGACTGGCAGGAACGTATGAGGTTCCATTTGCGCCAAAATTATGTCACATGCGCACTATGTCAGTTGAACACGTGACAAAACATTTGTCTGTCTATTCAACTTTGAACTGTACTTCTGTTGTCTCGTTGCACTCCCTGTCATTTTGTTTTGCATGTTGTCCTGATGTGTCATTCTCCCAGTTGTTTGACTGTGTTGTTGTGCATGTCGACCAGATGTGTCATCCTCCCCTTTCTGACACGATTGGAGAAAAAAAATTGTTTGAATGGCAGACTATAAATAGGCTATACTATCCCGCGTTTCCCCGGAAGTTATAGCAACTAGAAGGGGTAAAGAGGATATGACGCCATTGACAGGTAACTAAATGAAACACACTGTTACCTTTAATAAAATTACAGATTTCTCTGGGTTTGAACATTGTTGGAAACATTTGGGATAATGTAAGTACACAACTCAACAAAATTTAGGTCTAGTCGTTTTTTGACATTTTAATGTTACATATTATACCTTTAAATATAAATACCTCAAAATTAAACTTAAGTATTATACTTGAGTAAATGTAGTTTTGTTACTTCCATCACTGGTTTTCACATGATAACAGTGAGATGACAGATAAATACATACCATTGTGTGTATGTTTATTCTTTCTGCGCTGAGCATTTCTGTGGTGTTTTTGCTCTGCATCTCCCTTAAAACTGAGTGTTCATTTAGACCATTACACCATGTAATTGATTTAAGTTTCTGTTTTCTTTGTTAGCTGTTCATCCTTTCTGCCCACCTCTTCCCCCCCCCCCCAAATTTATCCCAAACACCATCGAAATGTAAAACATGACAATTCAATTCAATTAAATTTTATTTATATAACTGTACAATTAGTCACACATAACAGAAGAAAAGTCTCAAAACTTTACAAACTTTGCAAAGACAGTATACTGTATCACACTACAGAACTATAGAATGAGGTTGTGTGCTGTTTATCATGTATACCTGAACTGCTGGTTGATGGTTGTTGGTCAGGGCTGCTGTTCCTGAGTCTTTAGACATGCTAGTTGTGTGTGGTTCATCTTGTGTAACTGAACTGCTGGTAGATGGTTGATGGTCAATATCTTCCTCTTGGTACTGGGTTCCTGCAAGCACAAATTTCAGCATTGACCCTGAATTAATTTGGAAATACAAGGGAAATGAATCAGCATATACATGCAGAGTTAAATATGTTTTCAAGATACTCAAAATCCAGGAATTAACTGGGCATTAAGAAAGATGGTTTAAAGGTTTTAAAATATAATTGAACAAATTTTAGTATACATACATGAACCAAATAATCATGTATGCTTATTATTATTATTCAAACCTGATATGATTAGTAAAACTTTATATTTTACATATACATTCATACAGGAAATGTAAACCTGATTAATAGGCTACAACTTAAAGACATTAAATTCCTTGGTCTAAATAAATCATAATCCATGATAGATACAATGCTAAAATGCATACAACTCTATATAAATGTTTTTATGAAAAGACAACATTTAAATTGTCTTTTAAATACTACGACTATAAAAAAATCAAAGAAACCGAGACCAAATGTGCAATTTCCTTCAGCAACTATGTACACAGATAAATAATTCTAATAGAGCAGACACTTCTGTAGTAATGCACTCTTGTGCAGTTTATTATACATCTGCACGAATAATGTTATTCTACGCCGCATCAGCTGGTTCATCATGACCATTGCCACACTCTCACCATCAGATATGCCGCACTTAAACCCAACAGGTCCGGGCCAGCGGACCGGAATAAAAAAAATAAAATAAATAAATAAATATATATATATATATACACACACACAAACACACAATCGACCTACCCACGGACGCAGCAGCCCACCGGTGATCAGGATTTTGTTCGGTTTGCCTGGCCAGTGCCTGCCTGAAAAGCTGTGCTTCCACCGCAGAGACCAGGGTTTAAATTAAGGTCCAGGGACATAATTTTATCCCCCAAAAGGTCCCTACTCGGGCAGTAGTACTTTCCAAAAGTACAGGAACTTTGGGGGCCTGCTGCGTTCAACATTTCTGAGTGGTTTGACTGTTAGGATCAATGTGTTGCTGGGTCACAGGCCAGCCTTCTCTGGCGCAGCGGCTCAGCTACTGCACTGTTGGAAGCGGTGGTGGAAGACACAGAAATGGATGACCAGTCGGTTGAAGGTCAATCACATACAGCCCACATGATGCTTGTTAAACGCTATAACACCAACTGTTGTCATGCTATTGCTACCCTAGCCAAAATTCAATTCAATTCAATTTTATTTATATAGCGCCAACTTCATAACAGAAGTTATCTCAATGCGCTTTTCCTATAGAGCAGGTCTAGACCGTACTCTTTATAATATTAATTACAGAGACCCAACAAATCCCACCATGAGCAAGCATTGCAAAAGCTAACATTAGCTACATGCTAACGCCAACTGCTAATAGTTTAGAATTGTTGTGTTCGTTAAGGCAAAGGTTGGCTAAATCGATTGTACAAAATGATATCTTGTTAATGCTGTCGTAGTGAGACACATTTATTTTATTATTTTTTATCCTACTGAGTTTGTGACGGTTTATTAGGGTTCAAACCGCGAAGCAGTAGA